>NC_046154.1:29731970-29849470 GCF_011064425.1 Rattus rattus | reverse complement strand
GCCTATGGCCTTTGTCCCCACTCTCACCTGGTGGTCATCTGGTGTCTGTTCCTCCTATTGCCACATCCCAGCCTGGCTCCACAACTCCGCTCACTTCCTGACTTTCCATGTGAGCCCTGGTGGCCCAGACATAGAAGACATTCCCTAGGGTCAAAGGTGGTCTCCTCTGCCTTCTAGAGGCCTTGTCCTGGTCTCAGTCCTCAACAGAATGGCTGTGTCGACCTGAAAACACATTGCATTGTAGCCCAGAGGCCTGACGTTTGTGAGCAGCAGGTATAAGCTATGTTTCTTGTTACTGTAACAAAATCCTGACAGAAGCAACTTCAGGGAGAAAGGGTTTAATCTGGCTCTCGGTGGGAAGTACAGTCCATCTTAGCAGGGAAGTCATGGCTGCATGTCAGTAGTCAGGAAGGAGGGAGGAGGGAGGGAGGGAGGGAGGGGGAGGAGAGAGAGAGAGAGAGAGAGAGAGAGAGAGAGAGAGAGAGAGAGAGGCAAACACATATGCTTAGCTTGCTTTCTCCTTCCTATTGAATCCTAAACTCCAGCCCAAGGAATAATGTCCCCCAGATTTAGGGTGACTGAGGCTCTGGCTCCCTACCCATAAGAGGAAGTCAGACAGAGAATGGAAGGAAGATGTTCTAAGTGGAGATGACCGCCCAGAGCAGGCATCTGAAACTAGGAACTGATGGATGTAGGGAGTCTCTTAAACCTCTTCCCTCTGGCCAGTTTTTGCATCTGAATTCTCTGGAGTTGTTTGTGAAGTCTGCCACATGGCCCATCGATAATTGCAGCTAAGACTACTGTGCTGGACGATGGCTCAGTCAATAGAGTATCTGCCACTCAATTTGTGTACCTGACTTGGGCTCCCCGGCACACATGTAGAAGGCAGCTGCACTAGCACACATCCTTAACCCCACTACTGGAGAGGAAAGAGGAGGGAAATGGGTAGATCACCAGAACTCACTGGGGCCAACCAGTCTAGCCAATCAGTGAGCCCGAGATTCAGTGAGAGACACTGTCTCCAAAAATAAGGTACAGGAAAACACCCAGCACCAGCATCTGGCTTTTATGTACTATACACACAGATACACACACACACACACACACACACACACACACACACACACACGTATGCATGCACATACACACACATACTCACAGGTCAAGAGTTCCCTTCCCTTCAGAAATCCCAGTAGCCACATGTTGTCTGTTCAATGTCAATAGGTCATACCAGCAGCATCCAATGATGCGTCCCTCAGAACCTCAGCTGGGCCACAATGAGAGCTTCTGCCAGGTTTGAAACGCCTCCAAGCGTCATGTGTGGCCAGCTCTGAGAAGCTTTGCATAATTTCCTCAATTATCAGCGATCCTCCAGCAGTTGCCTTCCTAGCGATGGTTTGTGCCAGAACCCAGGTTACTTTCCACATTATTTCCACACAGATGTTTGTCCCTCATTCACTGGAGCAATGGCTCCCTCCGAGGATACCAGGGCACCCTGATGGCAGCTTTTCCCATCAGCAGATCCAGTACCTCTCAGTCTACCTGTGTTCGTTTCTTCCCGTCCCCTTCCATGGTGCCATCAGTCTTGGGCAGGGATACTGCACCGACATCTTTTTCCCAGATGCTCCCTTAGGGGTCCTTTGTCACGGGACATGACTAACAGAATCTCACTGCTAGCCATTCCCACATCTGGTTCGCAGTCTTATAGAGTATAAGCTTTGCTCTGCAAGAACATGCCGCCATTTTGTTTCCCAAGTCCTTCATGAATTAGAAACATGCCTTCTTTTTCTTTTTTCTTTCTTTTTCTTTTTTTTTTCGGAGCTGGGGACCGAACCCAGGGCCTTGCGCTTGCTAGGCAAGCGCTCTACCACTGAGCTACATCCCCAACCCCCATGCCTTCTTTTTCACACACCACACCATCAGTCCCAATAGCTTTGACAGTTACTTCTGTGTCACCAAAGACTAGCAGGAACGTTCAGCCTTTTGACGTGTGACCAAGTTACAAAAAAAAAATTACAGCAGCAACAACCAATCTCATAATGTTTTAAGTAAGTTTATTATTTTTCTTGGCCCACATTCACAGCTGTCCTCAGCCATATGTAGCCTGTGGGCCATGGGCAGCACATGTCTGACCTAAGAGCATCGATGGCTGGACCTTTAAGCTAAATTTTATCCAAGAGATCTCTGACCGTGTGGCCACAGACTTTTGATGGTCATTGTCAACTTTAAGAGAGTCCAGTGCACTGGGGCCTGGAAACCTAGACAACTGAAGTGTCATGCCACTAAATTTACGTGTGCTATGGGAAGGGTGAGAGTTAGGATCTAGTCATCTCCTCTGTCTTAATTTTCTAACTTATTCAATATGTCTCTGTCCTTTGCTATGCTGACACCCAGCCAACCTCTGGGGTTGACATCAGAAATGATGCCACTAATCCCCCTATCTGCATTTGCAGACATTGTGGTGACACGAGCCCTCCCTTTGGGGAATGTCACAGATTTAGGTTGAACCTTAAGTTCTTTAAATATGATGGTGACAGGCGCCGTGACACCTGTCCCGGTTTCTAACAGACGAATGCCTCCGGCCTGACCCTTCCATTCAACTAGGCATGCCAATGCAGTCGCTAATGGTGCAAGTCTGTCTAGACTCTTCTCCATCAACTCTGGGGCTCGTAGTTTGTATTCATCCTCTGAGTCGGTTGTCCCGCAGGCAACACCAGCTGCATCCAGGAATCCTCATTCTTCCCTTTGAGGTGGCTTCGACATCTGCTAGGTCCATGCCCTATGGCCTTAGACCTCAGGCATCTGCCCCGCATGTCAGTCTGAATTGAAGAGCTCGCATTCTGGACACAAACTCTGTCCAGCACAAGATGTGAGTTGTTGAGGCAGAGAACTGGTGACTGAGCAGCAAGGCTGGACCACAGCAGCAGCAGGAGGGAGGGAGGGCAGGATGTAGGATGTACACGCATCCTGCTCATGTCCCATAAATAGGAGATCAGAATTCTGTTCTCAGACAACTACCCTTTGCAGCTTCAGGGCGGGGGGCAAAAATCTAAGAAAGAGAGGATATGATTAGACCGGAGCAGCTGAGATCCTTCCAGGAAGGGTTGGAGAGACTTTCTGAGGGTGAGCAAGTGATTTCAGGAAGAATAATTCGGGTTGACTTAGTCAATAGGACAGCCAGCAACTGGCCAAGGATGCAGAGTCTGAATCCACAGGCATGGGTGCTGTCTACGTCTGTACTTCCAAGAGCCTTGGGGAGAGACCAGGTTTCCCTCTGACCCCAAACAACGTTGTCTCCTATTATTTCAGCCTGATAACCTGAGCGTCAGACTAGAGAGCTGTTAGATCACTAGATTCTGCCTGCTCGCTGCGTGCCACGAGTCCCACTAACCTCTCCGATAGCGGGGAAATGTCTTGTAATTAACCAAAATATAGAGGATGAAAGGGGCAGCCTGGCAGTCTTCTGTAGCAGTTCTCATTCCGATTCCCATCAACCATTTAGAGCCGGTGTGCTTCCCTTGGGAGCCCAGATTCTCCACCACCTCCAGTGAGGAAGCACAGATCTGTGAATTGCATTCCCCGTGTGATTATCTACAGACATGGGTTCATGCGTATGCTTGTGAGGGTTCTAGTTGTTGACATGAATGACTGTATGTGCGTGGATGCCACCTATATGCAGGTGTGAACCAAGGAGTGTACGTTTGAGTGTACTGAGAAGTGTATTGAGCCAGGCCAGCACCAGGGCTATGCCATTTCTTCACTTCACTAGTAGTTTAGAGTCCTCCTCCTCCACCTCCTTCTTTCTTCTTCCTCCTCCTCTTCCTTTCTTCTTCCTCCTCCTCCTCCTCTTTTTCTTCTTTCTCCTCCTCCTCCTCCTCCTCCTTTTTCCTTCCTTTCTCCTCCTTCTTCCTTCTTCCTCCTCCTCCTCCTCCTCGCCTTCCTCCTCCTCTTCTTCTTCTTCTTCTGCGTCTGCTTCTCTCCCTCCCCTTCTCCCTCTTCTTCTTCTTCTTCTTTCTCCTCCTCCTCCCCCTCCTCCTCTTCCTCCTCCTCCTCCTCTCCTCCTCCTCCTCCTCTTCTTCTTCTTCCTCTTCCTCTTCCTCCTCCTCCTTCTTCTTCTTCTTCCTCTTCCTCTTCCTCCTCCTCCTTCTTCCTCCTCTTACTCCTCCTTCTTCCTTCTTCTTCCTTCCTCCTCCTCCTTCTTCTACTACTTCTACTTCTTCTATTTCTTCTTCTTCTTCATATGTCTCTGTTTATATGCATGTTCATATGCATATGTATGTGTATGCACACATAGCTGTGGACATGTGTTTCTGGAAGCCTAAGGTCGATGCCTGAAATCTTCCTTTTATCACTCACACTTCCACACTCTTCCTTGAGTCAGAGTCTCTCAATCAAACCCCAAATAAGCTTCTAGCTAGCTAAAATTCACTGTTTGGCCTGCCAGCTTGCTCTGGGGATCCTTTGTCTCTGTTTTCTAGGGCTAGAATTACCGCAAGGCAGCATAAGCCCCCACCCCTTAGCATTTTTGTGGGTTCTGGGATCTGAACTCCAGTTCTCTTGCCTGTATTTGTAAGTAGTCTAACCACTGAGCTATCTTCCAAGCCCCTTTAAATAAAACCCTCTTTCTATCAACTGGTGCCTAAGCACAGCCCCAGTGGCACAGTGTTTACAGGCACATTAATAAATGTAAGCACACTAATAAAAGTGTAAGCAATATGAATGAAGGTGGCCCAGAATTTCCCGAGGTTCTTACTGACTTACCCAACTCTTCCTTTGACCCTCCTTTCTTTTCTTTACTTTTCTTTATTCTTCTCTCAGATATTGGAGCCAGTTTCTCCTCCCTCCCTTCCTCCTGCTACCCTCACTCCTCTAAGAAAAGAACAGGCCTCCCAGTGACATCAACCAAACATCACGGCATAACAAGCTACGAGAAGACCAGGCACATACCATCACAGCAAGGCTGCACAAGGCCACCCAGTAGGAGGAAGAGCCCCACACGTAGGCAAAAGAGCCATAGGCAGCCCCACTCCCACTGATAGGATTCCCACAAGAAGAGCACCAAGCTGCTTAGCCCTGAGGTACATGCAGAGGAGTTAGGTGAGGCCCCTCCTTCCTGACAGGGCCTGCGGTTGTGCTCTCAGGGACTCTATAAGGGACACTCATTCTGTGCTTGGCCCCTCCCCCGTGGCACCCGCTCCACTTGGATCTGCTCAGTGAGCTCCTTTTGTGCCTGGTTTTCCTTGGTGTGCCATGTTCCACCCACGGTGGGGGGAGGGGGAAGGCTGTTTTGCTATATGCAAATCTGAGGTGTGATTGTCCCCTGGAATCCTTGCAACGGAATCCCCAGCCTGTGAAGGTGGCTCGTGATGCTAATGTCCCCGGTGATATATGGATCTTGCCTAGATCCACATTCCTGACTGTCTTCGACAAATATCCAAGAAGAACAACTTAAAAGGAAGAAAGATTTACTTTGGTTCAAAGGCCGCTGACACCATCATTTTGGGACTGAGGCACGGTAGCGGCAGTGTGTGGTGGAGAAGCTGATGAGAGGAACAGGAATAGGCCCAGGCCAAGCTGTACCCTTCAAAGGCACAGCCCCAGTGACCAACTTCCTCCAGTTAAACCCTTCCTCACACAGCCTGACCACCCAGTGGTCCTGTCAGATTTGAATTTCATCAATGGATAAAATCACTAATCCTGTCTCGAGGTGCCTCACAGATACACCCAGAAGTGTGTGGTTCCCGAGATCCTAGGTGTCTGACTACTTGAAAATTAATATTAACCGTCTTAAGTCAAGCCCCCACCCTTAACCTGATATTCAAAGTCAGCTCCTTAAACCATCCTTAATGTTGTACAAATACAAAAACAAGTTCCTAATTCTATCCAACATGATACGACTGTCCTGCATCCAACCCCCGGCCCCCCAAATAGCAGTGATTTCTACCCTAGAGCCTAAAGGCCAGTCAGAATGCAAAGTTCATTACCACAGTGTAACATGAATCTGCTTCTCAATAGAGGTCCTACCTACATGATTGCCCTCTGAGCTCCAGTCAAAACTTCCCACTAATCTCTGCCCACAGCATCTGAGGCTTCTCAGGCTGCACCTCCAAACTCCTCTAAATTCCCTCCCAGACCCAGTTCTATAGGCCTGTGACCCGACTCTGACAACCCCACGTCTCTAGAGCCGTTTCTCTGCTATGCATTTGTTAGTAGGATTAAAAATAAATTTAAGGGATAGAAGATTTATTTTTGCTCACCATCCAAAGGTTTCAGCCAGTGGTCAACTGGCCCCCTTGCTGAGGGCCCAAGGTGAGGCTTGGTGGTAGAGCAAAGACCCTCATGTCATGGTGCTCAGGAAGCAGAGAGACAGGCAAGTGCATGCATACACACACACACACACACACACACACACACACACACACACACAGGAAGGTAGGATACAGACCCTAAGGAGAGGCCCCAAGGCTTACCCCCTCCAGGCAGGCCCCCACCTTAATTATTAAAGTTCTCAGAACCTTGCAAAGCACCCTGGGCTTCATAAGCCTTCCCAGGGACACTTCATGTTCAGGTGGTGAACAGTGACCCACTTGTTAGCTCCCAGATGGTGTGGGCCAGCTGTAAACTATAGCTCCCTAGAGGTCCGGGCCAGCTGAGCTTGGATAGGAATTTTTATTCTATTCTATTTTATTTTATTTTATTTTATTTTATTTTTTTAGATTGTTTAGCTGGAATAAGAAACATCTGCTCAAAGAGTTGTGACCCCTTTAGTTCCCAGGCTAAATCCTGGGCGAAAATCCTGCCCATTGATTCTGATGTGTGTCCAGTGTGGCCTCTTGATACCCCAATGATATCATGGATTATGTAAACCTGGAGACCCAGCTCCAAGGAGTAAAAGAGTAGCAGTGTTAATACGTGTGGTAACTTTTTAGACTCCTCATTTGGCACTCATCCTCTTGGTAAACTCTGCCCTATGGTCAAGGTGTAAGCAAGTAGGGGAGGGGCATGAACATGAGCTCCAACTTGGGCTGTGGGATGATGTCATTCCCTACTGAGAGCAGCCCAGTTAGCAGGCCATGAGCCTGAGGATTAGGCAATTCTGGGGAGAGAAGGGTGGAGAGGGTGAATCCTGTCTTAGGGTTTCTATTGCTGTGATGAAACACCATGGCCAAAAGCAACTTGGGGAGGAGACATTTTACTTCAGCTAACAATTCCACATGACACTCCATCACGGAAGGAAGTCAGGGCAGGAGTCGAGGCAGGAACCTGAAGGCAGGAACTGAAGCAGAAGCCACGGAGGAGCCCTGCTTACTGACTTGCTCCTCCTAGCTTCCTCATTTTGCCTTGTTATATACCCCAGAGACTGACATTATCTACAGTGGGCTTGGCCTGCTCTCGTCAATTATTAATCAAGAAAATACCTCATGGGCATATAGACATGGCCCACAGGCCAGTCTGGGAGGGGACATTTTCTCAGTTGAGGGTCCCACTTTCTAGGTGTCTTAGTTAGGGTTTTACAGACACCATGACCAAGGCAACTCTTACAAGGACAACATTTAACTGGGGCTGGCTTACAGGTTCAGACGTTCAGCCCATTATCATCAAGGTAGGATCATGGCAGTGTCCAGACAGGCATGGTTCAGGTAGTTCTACATTTTCATCTGAAGGCTGCTAGCAGAAGACTGACTTCCAGGCAGCTAGGATGAGAGCCTTAAAGCCCATGCCTACAGTGACACACCTACTCCAACAGGACCACACCTTCCAATAGGGCCACTCCCTGGGCCTAGCATATACAAACCATCACACCACGTAACCCTAGCTTGTATCAAGCTGACATGCAATTAGCCAGCACAGACCCGCAAAGTCAGGAGCCCGTCTAGGGTCTCAAAAGGACAGGGTCATAAAAGACTTTTCCTCAGTGCAGTTTTGAGAGAGAGGGGAAGAGTCATCTCCCTTGGCAGTCCGTCTCTTCCTGGACACGGCTCACACACCCCATCAAGAGCTCTAAGGAAAACCAGCGAATCGGGTGCCCCTGGGAATGGGGTCTGCCTGCGCTCTGCTTCTCTCCTCCCTACCCCTTCCCTCCAGTGAACACCAGAACCAGAGACAGGAAGCCATGAAGACCCTCCCCAGCCACACCCTTGCCTCTTAGCCAGGTGTGGTGAGCCATCTCTATAGACTTACCTCAGATGGGCTGGCTGCATTGGGTCAGAGACGCTGCCCCCCCCCATGGTCCCCCTGTGCCCTGGGAGCTCGGGGACAGGAACTTCCCTCACAGTACTCAGACAGCTCAGTTTCTCCCAGGGATGGTTGACTCACAGCCATACTGTATTAGCCGGGCTTGAATAATGCATGCTTCCTTGCTAATGCCCTCCGTTTGATAATGCGCCCATGTTAGTGTTCATTGGAAATTTTCCCGCTGGATACACACAGAGAGCATCGTACATTTATAAAGGAGGTTCCAGAGCACAGAGGGAGGATGGGGCTCCGCGGTAGTGACTGGATTTCATCATGCGCCCCACGTAGACAGTCACTTGTCAGGAGAACAAATTTCTTGGCCGGCTTTCTTGTTTAGTTAGAAGTGGAGGCACAGGGAGGCTCTCCTGCACGCCTGATGCTGTGGACCTTGATTTGGAGAGTGGCGTGTTTCATCCCATCCTAAGTGAATATCAGAGTCTTCGGCATCTGAACCAGGACAGGGAAGGCTGAGGATGGTGGGTTGTCCCCTTGGAATCATTCAAGGGGCTGGTCACAGAAAGCTGGGGTCTCGTCTCTGTGTTCTCACTCTAGTCACCTGACCCTCTTTGTTTCCCAGTTTTATTTTCTATCAAGCAAAGTGTACTACTAGCTAGTAGGCAAGGAGGTTGGATGTTTACCTGGTGACTGCTTCCTGGGATCCTAGATACTCTTTTAGGCACCTAGAGTAGGGCAGCCAGTCAGAGGGCTCTCCGTGGTTGAGCGTACAGGGCAGCATGAGATGATAAGGGAGCCAGGTATGGTGGCACATACCTTTAACCCCAGCACTGGGGAGGCAGAAGGCAGATCTATGAATTTGAGGCCAGGCTGGTCTGCATAATGAGTTCCAAGCCAGCTAGGGCCACATAGTAAGAGCCTGCCTCAAAATAAATTTAGTTAGTTAAATCATTAAAGAAAGAAAAACTAAAAATGACACAGTATGGTAGACCATTCAGGAGATGGACTCAGGAGGGTCAGGAGAGCTGGGGCGGGAGGTGCTATTTTAATGGAGAGCTGGGTAAAGACTCACTAAAGAAAAGGGGTTTGCCCAACTGTTCCCAGAAAAGGGGGAGCAAATCACAGGCATGTGATGGGAAACATTTTAGAGAAATGGGCAGTCAAGGCAGTCGGTATTCTTGGCACACTGTGCTCACCTTGGGGAGGCCTGTGTAGCCGGAGAAGACTGGTTGGGGTCAAGGAGAAAGCTAATGAGGCCACGGGGAGAGCCAGTTAGTCCTTGTGAGCCATTTACAGACTCCGGCTTGTGCTCTAGGAGAGCCTGCTGCCACCAAAGAGCCCCTAAGCAGAAATGGTCTGCCTTGCACTTAACCAGGATTCCTCTGACCCTTGTGCTAAGGGCAGGCTACTCAAAGACAAAGGAAGAAGGCAGGAG
This sequence comes from Rattus rattus, assembly GCF_011064425.1. Lineage (NCBI taxonomy): Eukaryota > Metazoa > Chordata > Mammalia > Rodentia > Muridae > Rattus > Rattus rattus. The sequence goes on along the minus strand of NC_046154.1, from coordinate 29,839,845 downwards.
ATCCTGTCAGTCAGGGAAGAGGTGTCAGCAACTTGGGTGACAGGTTTGGAGACCATCACAGGTGGCTCGTGGGGTCTACCTTGGGGAGGATTTACTGAAGGATTGTGTATCGTTCAAGAGCATGGAGCCAAGACCAGTGAAGAACTGGTGAAGCTACCAGGGTCTGGCACACAGCAAGTGCCTGGGTACAGCTATTATGACTCCTGGGCATTGGTGAGCAGGGCTGAGTCAACAGCCAGAGGCCAACTGACAGGGCACGCAGGGACCTAAGATCGTATAGACGAACCAAGGTTTATCACCAGAGATTCAATGAGTTCTTGGTCACCAGGAGCACACCGTGGGGAACAGGGGCAGCCAGACCAAAGGAGACAGATGGGGACAAGATAGACCAATGTAATCTGGAGCTCTGCCTTCTGCACGCCACTCGGCAAAGACCAGAGGAGCTGTCGAATGCCAGTCAAGATTATTATTTTATACACTAGGCTGCCACCCAAGTTCCATACCTCAGTGGCCTCCAGGACTCAGCTTCTCATGCCCTGAAGTCAGTTGGTATGGGCTGGGTCTGGCTGAGCCTATAAGCTCAACTCTATAACCACATCTTCCCATGGTAATGAAGATGCATCGGGCAAACCTAATCCGGCAGGTGCTTTTCAAGGCTTTGGATGCAAGGCCTCCAAGTGTACAGGGTCCAAACCCAAGGTTAAGGGGTGGGAGAAAAATATACCTCACCTCTGCAATGACTACAAAAATCATACCACAGGACAAAGATATAAATAGCCCACTGGTAGATTGCTTGCCTGGTATGTATGAATACTGGGTTTAATTCCCAGTGCCACACGATATTCATATCACAAACGGTATGACATGGGGAGTAGTGACAAATGGAACTTGACCCAGTTTACCACTCCCTGTCAGGGCTGGCTCAGAACTTGTGGGGGAAGAATTATACATTGCAGGCATGCAGAGGGCAGACTGTGCACTCCTTAGGTTTCCATTGCTATAACAAACACCTGAGGCAAATACAATTAAAAAGAAGAAAGGGTTGTTTAAGATCATGACTTCAAGAGGAATCAGTCTATAGGTTGAGCCTACAGCAGCACAGTCCATGATGGAGGAAGAGGCTGCTCGTTTCATGACAGCAGGGCAGGTCTAGAGTCCAAAGGACCCTTATAAGGGCACACGTTTAATGACATCCCCATAAGTTCCACTTACAGACGCTTCTAGCACCTACCAGTAGTGTCGATGGCTGACAGTCGAACTCTTAATACATAGTTTGCGGGAGAGCATTCCAGATCCAAACTCAGCAAGCTACAGATGCTCACCAAAGATTCCTCAGGGAGATGACAGAAATCATTTCATACCCAGAATCCTCAGCAGCAGTGGAACTTCACTCCCATGAGAGACTTTGGCAAACCCTGAGCCCTTCAGACACCACAAGGCTCTGGAGCCCCTTTCCTGCCTCCCTCAGCATCCTGTTCCTTCTTGGCAGAGACCCTGCTACCCCTACTATACAGGAAGCTGGATGTCCCAAGCCAAGAGACAGGATAAATCTGACTTGCAAATGTGTCCAACGCGTGGCTCATGGCCCTTTGCAGCACGGCCATGAATACAGTCTGAACATATTTAAAATGAGATTAATTTACTTATGGTTGGCAGTGTTTTGGTTGCTGTTGCTGCATCCCGTGGTTCTCAAGCTCAAACTAGGCGAGAACGTTAAGTCACAGCTGTCCAAAGAGTGGGCACACGTCATTGACAGGAACCCCTCCAGGTCTCAGACTACCCCTCCAACCGTCTTTTCCTTCTGTCCTTTCTAGTCAAGAAGCAGATTGAGCTGAAGTCTCGAGGCGTGAAGCTGATGCCCAGCAAGGACAATAACCAGAAGACGTCAGTGTGTAAGTGTCGCCTGGCCCGCCCACGCGTGCCAGCGCATAGGGCTCGTGCTCGGGTCCGAACCTCTAGCGCTGTGACCAGCTGTGAGCCCAGGGAAGTCGGCCTCTGCTAGATGGCTTCCCTGGTCCCTCCCTCCCTCCATCTGTGCCTGGACTCACAGAGCCTGCAGCTAATGAGCAGCCCCAGCTGCTCTCTGCCTTCTTCCTCCGTCATCTCCTTCCTCCCCACCCCTCCTCACTCCCCATTCGGTCTGCAGTCCAGGGAGTCATTTCTGCCCATTTCTTTCTTTCTTTTTCCTTTTGAACCACTCTCACCTGCTAAGACAGTCCTCTTTCTAGTTCCTCTTCAGGCTGGGATCTGGAGGTGCATGTGTGGGGTGTGTGGCTCCCAAGGTCAGATTGTGCAGAGGAAGGGACATGTCTAATAAACCCTCTAAGGGTGCTGGACCTGGCTGGGCAGAGTGAAGTGGGGACTTGGATCATGGCTCTTAGGGGTTGTGGGGAAATCCTGGCGGCGACCTGCTTGGGCAAATTGCGTCTTTGGGGGCTTGTTCCTGCTACCCTTGTTTGGAAGACGAAAAAGAGGTCTGGTGCTGGGGAATGGTCTAGAACATCACATCCAGAGAGACACCTGCTGGGCCTGTGTTGAAGGTATTTAGAGTGTAAGCCTTGAGGGTGGGACGTAGATGCCCATCAGGAAGCAGGTACAGGGAGGCTACTCTGGTTGCCAGGAGACTGAGTTTCCTCCCTGCCACTCCATCTAGCTACCCTCTCTCTCCTTCATCTTCCTCCTCCTCCTCCCCTGACCTGTCCTCCCTCTTTTCCTGTCCTATCTTACCTCCCTTGGCTTTTTTTATTTTTTCTCCAATCGCCAGAAGGGTACTTGGTAAAGAAAGATGGAAGAAAGCCACCAGGTTTCCAAGGTCTGTGCTGGTGTCTGTGGCCAGAGGAAGGCTGGGGGCAGAGGCCATTGGGGGCCTGAGTAGAATGAACCAGAGTGTGAGGACTTGCCCTCGTCTCACACTCTCTTAAGTAAGAAGATACTAGTGGTTCTTCACCTGTAGACCAGAGTCTATGGTGGTCCCTGCTCCGGGAGGTTTGATGGTAGAAGGAAGCTAGAGTTCTCTGCTTTTGTGCTTGATTAAGGATATCAGGGGTAAAGACTGGACCCTAGGAGAGCTCTGGTCTAGCCCTGAGCCCTGCAGAGAATCATTTGCCTTTCCCTGAGCCCAAATGCTCTTGACATAGCCATGGAGACAAAATGAACAAAAGCAACTGTGTCCTTACTTTGCCACAGAGCCCCAAATACACTTAAAGAAATGTCCAGCGTTGCGTGGTGGGGAGGGGAGGGACCCAAGTGTTTATCTCATGCTACCCTAGAAACTAATGACTTTGTCTTAACATCTATAAAATGGGGATACAGAACTCTAGCCTCCCTTCCTTCCAGGGATGCTATGGGTCTAAGATGAGCCTTCTGCAGGGCCTTCCTTACTGTGGGAGGCCCACAAAGTAGCTGAAAAATATGGGTTGTGTCAGGGGTGCATTTATCTGAGAGAGTCCATGGTTTTCGTCACTTACACCTTCCCCGGGTGCCCACGACAGCCCCAGAGAAATTACTAAGAAAGTAATATAAACAATCTTTAGACATACATATGTATGTGTGGTATTTCTTTAACAAGTTTTTAATCTCCAATGTAATACTTCCTAAAAAAACGTGTGATTTTGGCCCACGTTTCATCGAGACAGTGGATGATGTCTGCATGGATTCATCATATATTTTCTGCTTAGACAACTTGGTCCATGCACAAGTTGAATGGTTAGACCCTGAGGACATTGTGGGGCCATGCCTGGTTGGGTCAGGATTACCCTTCATTTTTGACTGCTCTCCCCACAACCCCCAAGTCGCCAACAGTAAGTCAGTACCAGTGTCTGGTTTAGACTGACAGCGCAGGTAGGAAATTCTGAAGACAGCAGGAAATGCCTTTTGCTTCTGCAATTCATGTAGTGATCTGATCCCTGGACCTAAGTTTGTTCATTTCCTGGAGAGCTGGGTAGGTCTTCCAAGGGCCTCATGGCCCAAGGAAAGGGTGCTAACTGGATAAGAGCTGCCTCAATGGTCTGTAGCTTCCTGAACAGTAGTACTTCAGGGGTTGGCTGATGGCTGGGAGGCAGGGCGGTGGGCGGGCTTGGTCATTCTTAGCTTTGACTCAGCCTCATCTGCTGTCTGGACGGCTGTCCATACTGAACGAGAGGGCAAAGAAAGTGGTGGGAACTTCTGGGATTTCTCAAGGTGCTGCTAAGAGGTGGGTGTCTCCATTGGTAGGGACCTTGGGATGGGTGTGGTCTCTACACAAGTTGAATGGTTTAGGATCTGAGAACGATGGATACTTAGCTTAGCATCTGCTGCAGTTATGGTCCACAGGCTGGATGACAAAGCCATCAGGGACAGGTCTTGGGATGAGGGACCATCTTCTCCTCCTGGTTACCACCTTTACTCCCCAAGCCCCTGCTGTCCTGGAGCCCCAGTTGCCTCTCCTTCCTGTCCTTGCAAAAACACCATGGCTTGCTGAAAACTCACTCCACGTCAGAGACTTCAGTCTCGCTGCCTGGGCCTGCAAGTTTCGGGATTGGTGGGGATCACAGTTCTGTTGACGATCTAATAGGCTCAGTGAGCAAGGAACAGGGTAAAAGCTAACGAGATGGCGAGATGCCGTGCCTCAACCTAGCGGTGTGCAGCCACCCACAAGGCCTTGTTGACTTTACCACACAATCAAGAGTTCAGCCCGTGTCTGCTTGAGCCTGGAGCCTCAAGTGGCCAGATTCCCTTCTCAGCAGTCCCCTGGGCTACTTGGAGATGCAAGCAGGGGCTGTGCTAGGCCTCTGCTTGTAGCAATGAGCAGGAACCTCAGCATTGGCTTAACCTTGCATCAGCTACCAATGTCCTCACAGACCCAGGCTCAGGAGGCCCCTGTCCTCTCTCTCTTCCTGCCTTATCCTTTCACATCCTCCAGTGACGCCCTCTTTTCCTCATCCATTCACACATCACACACCTCACCAAACTCTCGATGTCCTTGACCTAAATGAGCACAGGGCTTCCTTCTGTAAGTACCATTTTGCCACCAAGGGCGCTTCACTTTGTTTGAGGTCTTGTGTTTGTTTGTTTTATTTTCTTTTTTGTTGTTTTTGTTTGTTTTTTCTTGCCACACAGCCCTGGCTGACCTGGAACTTGCTGAGTAGCGCAGGCTGGCCTTGAACTCATGGAGATACACTTTCCTCTACTGCTCAGGTGCTGGGATTAAGGACAGGTGCCGCACACTCAGCTGTGCAGAACCCTCCAACAGCCTCCCCCCCATTCCCGTGTATTTGGGATAAGACTCATAACCCCCAAAAGCCACGCATCTGAAGCCTCGTGTTCCGCCCTCTCATCTCTCCCTCCCCTATGCTCTAGCTGTACCTGATGTTTCCCCGCCCCCCAGTTCTGCCTCTCTGTCTCCACCTCACTCTTCTGTGCTTGTCTTCTGCCTTTGCCACTGTCCCCATGTATCTAAATCTCACCCCTGTATAGGACACATGCTAAGTGTCGCCTCCTCTGGGAAAACGTTCACACTTCTCCCAGTAATACGGGGCCGGTTCCCCCACATCTGAACATCACTTCAACACCACCACTTCTGGTTCTGAAGTCCCTTCAACGTTCCATGGCTTCCCTCCATGGGAAACCTCTTGAAGACAGTGGTCATTCCCTTGTACCAAAAAAGAAAAAAAAATGGGTTTCCATTGTGGAGAATGAGTGAGTTGTGTGTAAGGTGGGTGATAAGAGTGCCTCTCTCGTACTGTGGGGTGCTGAGTGGAAGAGAGGGGAACGTGGGCGAGCTCAGAGACTGTCGCCATAGACACCCTGTAATCCCTCAGGATTGCTGTTGGGAGTCATGAGATTGGCGGGGTCCTTGAATAAACTTCTCTGGGCAAGGTGGCGTAAGTTCTCAGTCTCTGGGAAGGCAGAGGTGTGAAGTTAGGCCAGCCTGAGCAATGTGAACCGTCAAAACCAGCGATCATGCAGGGCCCAGGGGTTGCCCGCTGTCTGCACTGTGTGTGTTCCGCCGCCCTAGACTGAGCTCTGCTCTAGTTCAGGCAGCCATGCATAAGATTTGGGTTTTAAAAAACGGTGTAAGAATGTTGTCCCAGCTGCTAGAAATACCCCCAGATTATATCTGGTTGGTGCTCTTGACCGGTGTAACATTGGGAGGGGAGGGGAGAATTCTGGTACTTGCTTATTGTGGTCTGACGGGAAGAGGGCTCTCAGAAGAAATGTCCGTAATCTGAGCAAAAGCCCCTGCTTTGAACTTGAAGCTGTCTCTCTCTCTCTCTCTCTCTCTCTCTCTCTCTCTCTCTCTCTCTCTCTCTCTCTCGTCTATCTCTCGTTTATATCTCTCTCTCTCTCATTCTTTACCGTTTCTGATCATGTGTTCACATTTTATTTAACCTCCTTTGAGTCATCTCTTCATCGGGGGCTGAGGTTGGGGGGCGGGGCGGAGTCATTTCATCTAGAGTCTCCATCCCTGGATCTGAAGTGCAGGATGGGGAGGTGACCAGAGCCTTTGGACAGTCCACTTCCGGCCACGGGTGTGGGATGAGGGAACGGGACGGTTGTTGAGCAAGAGGGGCCGTCTCAGAGCCCATATGATGCCAAAGAATTTCACTTGGATTTTTCTTGCAAAGGAATTTATGGAAAGTAGCCTCCTACCTTGCACAGTCAGGAAAGCCCCGGCATCCTCCACAACTCCGGTGGAGCAGGGCCTCGGCCTGTCTCCTCCTCCCTCCCCGAGATGCTGTCCAGCCTGGTGCCCTCCTGAGACAATCTCCCTATGTGTATACTGTTCTTTTGCCTTGTAGTAACTCAGGTTGGTGTGTCCCAAGGACATAATATGTGTCCAGATCCCGGCATACCTGAAAGGGGAAAAAGACTAGGCTCAGACTTCAGGTAAGAAACTACTTGGGGACTTTCTGGCTGCATATGGTGTGTGGTGGGGTGACCTGGGCTGGGGTTGGGGGGGGGAGGGGACAAGACCTGGCTTTCCTGGAAGTGGGATGGAGAGGGTGAGATGGGTGCAGGGTGACATTTACTGGGAACAAGCTGTCGTCTCTCCTAGTCTGATCCTTGGAAGGATATCCCTGCCGTACGGGGTATGACCGGGTACAGCTAACACATACCTTTGTTAAATGGCCACCAAATGCGTGTAGCCAGCCAGAGTTTAAAGGGCTGTCACTCTTTGACATGGTACGTGAATGATGTCGGGCCTATTGTTGTCTGGCAGACCTCAGAGCCCCTCAGGTAGTAAATTCTTGCAGTTTTGTACTACCAAGGCATCTTCCCATATCTGTCCATTTTCACCCTGGTTTATGGGCGCCATCAGCCCACCCTTAGCCCTAATTGATACTTATCTCCCAGCAGTGCTCTCGGCTCACAAAGTCTCCTTTTAACTCAACCCTAAAGCCATCAAATGTTCCCAAACAACTAAGATGAAGGGCAGCTGCAGCCTCCCACAGATTTTAAGTGGTGAACAGAAGACGGCAGATGAAAGGCCAGAAGGAGAAAGAATGTTCCCCCAGGAGCCAGGAGCCAGGGTGTTCTCCTCAGGGCAGGGCTTAGCAGGTCCAGAGAGAGAACTCATAAAACACCTTGTCTCCCAGGTTAGGATCCAGCGTCCAGTTCACCTGCAGCGAGGGCTATGACCTACAAGGGTCCAAGCGGATCACCTGCATGAAAGTGAGCGACATGTTTGCAGCTTGGAGTGACCACAGGCCGGTCTGCCGAGGTGAGGGCACCTGGGGAAGGGAGTTCACTCAGACATGCAGGCTGGGCCTGGAGACCTAGCATGGGGCCATCCCCAGGCTGGCTCATCTTGCCCTCTACTACTCCCTAAACCTCAGATCTCACATCTTTGACTAATCACCATGTTTATCTGTATCAAGGCCTCTGCTAGGAGCAGGCATAGAGAAGTGAAGGTGGGGGGGACAGACATAACCCCGGCTCTACATGGGCTTCATAGTCTGACAGGGGAGGGGTAGAGAGGTGGGGAGACAGACAAAACCCCTGCCCTGCATGGACTTTATAGTCCGACAGGGGAGGCATAGGAAGCAAGTTGCTGACACATTGCCCAAAGAGATCAGAACCACACAGAAATAGGAAAGCAAGCCATCCCACACACTCTTGTCTTAGATCCATCTATTCTAACAAACATACATCCTAGCCTTCTGCCCCCAGTGCTCCCATTGCTTTGCCCACACTCTGCAGTAAACAGACCTGTGGTTTCTGAAGCAATGTTTTTAGCTGTATCGCGATGACACGGGAGCAAGGCATCAAAAGCCCACTCAGTGAGCTTCTCTGACAGCAGACCTGGCCATCCTGTCCTCAAGGGCCCTACTGCCCACACTCTTACCTATCATATAAACCAAAGAAGACTGCCTGCCAACAGCCATAAATTATCCAAATGTTGGAAGTGGGCGAATGACCGTCAGTGGGGCAGAACGACACTCAGCTCTTAGATAGCCCCAGGGAGCTGAGGATCCCTCTAGGAGGGAAGGTATGTATTGCCCACAGAAATGGTTCTATCCTGGATCCTTCTGACCAAAGGTGATGCTTTGTTTCGTAAGCACCTTTGCATCAAGATGAAATTCGAGCAGAGCAGGAGTGGGCTGGGAAGGAGAACTAAACCATGATTATTTGGAAGAACATGAGGTCAGAGCTAAAACCTGGTCCGTCTTGTAAATGTGTTGATGAGGAATCTAGAAGGGAGTCATGAAAATATCTTCCAGTGGGGCCTTCTATTCATTCCGACTTGTTCAGCTTTGAGGTGGCCATGATGTCCTGCATATGCTGGGCCTTGTGACTTTCTGCCATGTCATTCCTACATAGCTAGACTTTTTTTGTTTTTAAGTTGGGGACACAAAGGAAAGCATCCTAAGTATAACTGAGGTTGTGGACAGACCACCCATTTTCCTCTGGATCCACCTTCTTCCCCTGCAAGATTCAGGGAGCTGACCAAATGACATATGTCAAGCACTCCACGGCTTGGCAGGTGCTAGAAGGAAGATGGACATCCTACAGATGCTGGGGACATCCCTTTTGGTCATCACTTAGAACGGGGCCTGGAACCCAGTAGGTGCTTTATGACAAGTGTTGAATGATTCCATGGGATGGATGAATAACTGAAGGCCACGTGAGTCCAGGTGCAGAACCCCAAGCCACAGAAAGGCACAGGGTATCTAGTCTGCAGACCAGGAGACCTCCGGCCAAGACGTCCTTTCAGAAGCCAAAGCAGCAAGGCCTTCAGATGGTAGTGAAGGCCACACTTCTATTGGAGGAAGGTTGTTCTTAGTCACAGTAGTTCACTTATGAGGAAAAGCCCAGGATGGGGAAGAGCTAGTGTTCTAGAAGGTGGTTTTAGTCAAATAATCTGCTCGTGTGTTTTCTACAGATACGTTGTGGGCCCCACCTGAGCTATGTCTAGGGAACCTGATACTGGACTAACCTCTCTGTGTGCTTTCACTAAGCACTGGGCTTCTTTCTCCTGTTACCCTGTTGTACCCCATGCCACTGTGAAAGCAGGTGGCAGGGGGCTGGCCCTTCTAATGCAGCCATTGCCACTTCTGTAGCTGTGTGTCCTTGGGCCTTTATCTTGACCTCTCTGAATCCCTTTTCCTCCCTGCTGAATTGAAGACTCACTGCCCGACTGCCCATCACCAGGTGAGCGAGGTGAACTCGAGTTCTCATGTAGGAGTGGCACCGGGACACCTGCGAGGCTCACGTGCTCACCTGTAACTTATCCTGCTGCACAGCTGGCCCTTAGCCAGAGCTACAGAGCACATCTCATCCTAGAATGGCCGTAGGTTCCCGTAGAAGCCACTCCCCTGTCCACCGCAGTCCTTAAGCTGGCTGATATCGGCTGGGGCTCTTCATTAGCCTTCAGTACAGTAAATGAAAACCAAACCGTCCCTACTTGTTAACTGGGATAGAAGCAAGGCACTTACTAAAGGGGTGGGGGTCTCAGCACAGCCTGACCTTCCTGCCTTCCTCTTACTCATGGCTCCTCTGGTGCAGTCTGGTGGACAGGGAGACTGTGGAAGCCCAAGGCTTAGATTGAGATGATCGTTCTCCAGCCTCCCTGAAGGTCAGGAGCAAAGCTCCCTCTTAGATGCAAGTCCTTGAGGCTCCCCCACCCCCGACCCTTTGTTTTAAACTAATTGGAATTTCTACAGCAATTGCAATTTCTTTCTTTCTTCCTTCTCTTTCTCTCCTTAATTTTTTTCCCATAGCTTGGGTGAACCTCACTGTTACTATTAAAAAGGGACAAAAGAAAGGGACAAAAGTCCTTCAATCACACGAAGCTCCACTTTAAGGCAGGTTACCCAAAATGGAGAGGTAAAGGGTTCTGCCCACCACACATGGGGTATTGTTTTCCCTCTGATGCCTGTGAAATATGATGTGGCTTTAATTATTCACTTTTCCACACAATTAATTATACTATAACACACAGACAGGCAAATAATAGCTTCTCAATAAATGTTTGAGGGCCACCAGAATGAGCCGGATCTGTGATTGATGTGAACAAGGACTGTGGAACCAGGCCCTCGTTTTGGAAGTTCTGACATTGGTGATGCTCCTGCCTTTCCTTTCCCTCCCAGCAGAAGAAGTCAGCCTCTGCTTTGGCTCCTGGAAAATCTTCGTTGTTTTAAGTTTTGAGACAAGGCCTCAAGTAGCCCAGGATAGCCTCAAGGATGACCCTGAACCTTGGAAACCGCCCCCTCTGTCCTCCAAGTGCAGGGATCACAGACACAGCACCGTACCCGGTTTCCTATAAAAGCTCGATTGTGCAGAGCATGCTTTCAAAAAGGCAGAACACGAGTTGTATTTGTTACTTTTACGTTTGTGTCACCAAATACCTGACAAGGAGTGAAAACACCTGACAGGGAGTGAATAGGAAACAAGACTCTGTGTGTGTCTGTGTGCATGTGCATGTATGTGCGTGTGTGTGTGTGTGTGTGTGTGTGTGTGTGTGTACGTGCACATGCACAGGGTGGTGGTGCCTGTCTGTGTATCTGTGCGTGTGCATTTAAAATACAGTAATTTAGGCTGGACTGAATACCATATGTAGGACCCAAAGGCCTAAGTTCAAGTCCCAACTTTGCAATTAAGAATCTAGATGGCGCAGGAGACATTACTCCATCTTTTCCCTTGACTGCAAAATGAAAGGGAACATGGGAACTGTGCACAACATAGGCTAGACATGATCATTACACATGTCTGTTTCCTTCCTTGGTGGCCACCACAAGCTCAGATTCCTGAACCAAACCCTTAAACTCGGTGTCCAAGTGTCCCCTCCCTTCCCTTTGTCCCCTTCCTTAATGTCTCCTCCCATTCTCACGCCTCCCCTCCCTTACCCTGTCTTCTTTTCTCTTCTGGCACAGATATCCTACTGAGTCACTAGAACTCATGCCTTTTTGTCCCAGCCCCTTACCTGTATGTGCCAATGAAAAAGCCCCCACTTATTGAGACATTCATACTTGTCTAAAGCACAGCATTTTTCATCATTTCCTTATGAGGCAGGTGGCAATAGCCATTTTTCATGTTGAGCTGAAACTCCTAGGAGTTGACCAACTTGCCTAAGGGCACAACAGTGCCAATCAGTTGAGCTGTTTCAACCCCTCGCTCCAAACGCTCTGGGCCACTTGCTCTTGAGAATGGCACTCGGACCTCCGTCAGAGCCAGAATATGGGGGAACTGTGTGGAGCAGCTCCCCCTTCTTGGTAGCTTTGTTTCGACTGAATTTCAAACGTCTAGAAAAATTGCCATTTACATACTGAGAATTCCCCCTCTGAGAATACACACCTGCTTTGAAAGAGTTAAGGAGGAAGGATGAAAACCAAAACGTGTGTGCTGTTTCTCAAGCAGTGGTGGGCCACTGGGGTCAGATACTCCAGAAAGGTCAAGTGTAGGCTACCAGTAGGATTAAATGGCTTGGCTCAATTTTGAAGTTGTTCTACAGGAAATTGGGAGGGAACCAAAGGAAGACCAGGGATAGAAGGCCAGCTTATTTGATGGCGAACCTTGAATCTATGATATGACCATGGTTGTCCCAGTGGCCACTAGGCCCGGAAGTTAGGAGGAGAAAGCAGATAAGAGGTTTGAACAATGGCAGTCTTTTGATCAAGTATGGTATGAAGGTGTGGAGGGAACCAGAAATACTGGGGAGAGGTCTTCAGGTCCATTCTGGGTGGCGAAGAGGAAAAGGGAGAAGGAGATCAGGAGGGTCTAAGATGGGAAGTCTGGAAGACAGTGGATGAGAAGGGCCTAGGGTGTAGGATACCAGGGACGTCGTCAACAGAGTGACCCTACTGGAAGTATTAGTGAGATAAGACAGGTTGCTGTGATGACTGGACTTCCTAGTTCCAAGGACATCAGGCTTCTGTGTATGGCCACAGATGTGGCTGCTCCTGGGATGGAGAGGACAGTGGTCCAGAGCCTATGGAAGGGACTGGCATTTCAAAGAAGGGGTCACCTCTCCTGCTAGAGCAAGAAAATAAACATCAGCAGGCAGGGTTACACCTTGGGGACTCAGGAAGAGCATGCGTCTGCTGGATAGCTTCCTCCAAATATAGGAAGGAATCAAAATCATCAGTCAGGAGAACAGAGCAGAGGAAGGGAAGGGCGAGAGGCCAGAGGGCCCTTGGAAGGCATGAGAAGGTCTTTGGGAGGCAGGAGTGGGTGAACTCAGTGAGCTCAGTGGCAGGGTTGTTGGGAAATCCCTGGGAAGAGTTTGAGGTGGGTAACGAACTCAAAGAGACACAAGCTTTGCTGCTCTTGTGATTTTTTTCCCATCGAAGCTTAACTACGTGAAGGCATAGATGGAAAATACCCAGGAGCGGTCGGTCAGTCCACAATCGATTTCTCCCGTGAACTGATTAGAGGGGAGAGAAGAGAGACTTGACCATGAGGCCTAAGCTGGGTTAGAATGGAAGGGGAAATGAGAAAATGGAAGAAACCTGGTGAACTGAGAGAGAACACCAGTCGTCGCCACTGGTCCAGTGTACGTTCCAGGAACTGTCAGGCACATTCGCAGAAAGAAATGACAACGGAAGGAAAAGGATGTTCACCACAGAGGAGGTCAGAAGCAGGGGTCGGAGAGGAGGAGGACTTGGGTTAGGCAGAAGATGTTGCAGCTACAGTGCAGACTGTAGACTCGTAATGGGAGGCCAGGTGTGACAGTGCACGCAGAGACCGAAAGTCACAGGGTAGCCTAGGCTACAAAACAAGACCCTGTCAAAAGACAAGTAACTTGTGTGAGGTGGGAATTGTGCTCAGGGCTAGAGGGAGACCAGTCCTTGGAGAAGCAAGAGCAGGCGGCCTAGATCAAGGTAGAAATCAGATGTGGAGGGAAGCTGGGTCCTGGGGGCCAGATTTGCATTGTACCCCTCTTGCACTTGGAGGGGCTCCCCGCTCTGGAGTCAAACAATCAGCCAGCCGTGGTGCCAGGCTGTGAATCTGCATTTCCCAAGGGTCCTCTTCCCAATAACACAACACACGATGTCCTGAGGAAGAACAGGAAGGGAGGACGGAGAGAAGTCTCTGTAGCAGAGGCTAGATGGGCAAGTGCCGATAGGGAACTGGGAAGATAACATTCATTCCCTGATTCACACTCGCTCTGAAAAGCTGCCATTTGGTTAGCCCATCTGGGTCACAGCGAGGAGCTGTTCATCTGCTGGTGGGATCCCTGCAGTTGGCTGCTCAGGGGGCAGCAGTCTGTCTGCACCATCCCCTGCCTGACCTTGCCCAGACAGCAGACAGGAAAAAAGCAACTCAGACTCCATCCGGAACCTGTCTTAAGGTACTCGGTGCTAAGTATCTGCAGATTGTAATAATTTTTTTTTAATTAAACCCCTCCGAGTTCTTAAAGTGGTAAATGCTTTTTGACCTATTCTCTCTAATTACCTTTGGCATATTTTAACACACTGCAAATATCATCTAATTCTTGGAAACAAGCGCAGGATAAATCGAGTCTTTTGGCAGCAAAATCAGACTTCCCAGAAGAGGTGGGAGATGCTGCCGGGGGCGCGGGGCGGGGGAGCCTCGGGAGGATTCTCCACAGGGCTGGCTGGGGTACTGAGATTTCAGAGCCTCTTTCTACAGGTGGGTTGGGAATCTTGTCAGAAGGAAAAAAAAAAACCTGTAAAGGAGCTTCAAGGGCTCCCAGGAGGTGGCTCAGTCAGTAAAGTGTTTGCCACACAAGCGTGAGGACCAGCATTCAATAACCCAGTCCCAATGTAAAAAAATGACTGATTTTTAAAAAAAAGCCATATGCTGCAGCCTGTACCTGTAATGCCAACACTAAGGAGACAGGGAGTGTGGGGGAGCTGGGACTTGGTGGCCAGCCAGTGTAGCAGAGTTGGCAAGCTGTAGATTCCATCTCAGAAGTACTAAGGTGGAAAGGGATTGAGGAAGACACCCACGTGCTCCTGTATATAAATGTGGATACACACTCACATAGAAACTTCAAGAAAGCTGGACTAGCACTCCTGAGCCCAGGAGGAAATCTTTAATGTAAAGAAAGGCAGTGAGCGGGACACTGAGTCTGGGAGTCCTGGGGCCCCTTCGTTGAATACCAAGAATGTCTGTTGTTGCTCTCACCAGGGCTCACTGAGGTGCCGTCACCTGCCCCACTAGGAAAAAAGAAGAGGCACGTTGCTCACTCCCCCAGACCTGAACAGCCACCAGGTAGATTTAGAGCGAAAAGGCTAAGTTGCTAAGCCCCCAAGACTGGCCTGTCCTCAACTATGCCATCCGCCCCAAGTGTGACCTGTGAGCCAACGTGGCTTTCAACACAGTGAGAGGAGCAATTGGATACACAGAGAGCAGGGAGGCTGGGGTGTCAAACCTCAGTTCAGGGGCTGAGGACACAGCTGGGTGGGTGAGGTGCTTTGCTGCACAAACATGGGACCTGAGTTTGAATCCCCAGTACATATAGAAGCTGGGTGTGGCAGGGCACTCTCATAACCCAGTGTGAGGAGGTTTCTAGGGGATTGCTGGCTGGTCAGACTAGTTGAATCTTTGAACTCTGGGTTGAGTTGAGAGACCTAGTCTCAAAAAGAAAAGTAAGCTGGAAAGCAATGAAGAAATATACCCAATGTTGATGTCTGGTGTGTGTGTATGCGCACACACACACAATAAACTCGATGCAATCAATATCCAGGACAATTGCAGGGGGAAATTCGTGCAAGTGCAGAATAAGATGAATCATCAGAACCATCCGTGATGACCCAGAGCCCCTCAGAACAGCCCTGTCATTACAGCTGCCGTGGTCACACATGAGGGCTCCCAGGTTCTCACATATGCCTCCAGCTTCCTTGAGAGAAGCGGGCCCCCGCTGACATATTTCTCAGCCCACATTCTGGCTGGCCCATAATAGACACTTAATAAATGTTGGAGTGAATGAGCGTGGGAAACTGCATGCCATGAGAAGCGATCCATTACACCTGGGAGCCGTGGAGCCGGCTTCTCAGACTCGCTGGGAAAGGTTGGCCATGCATGGTCCCACACAAAGAGCAGCCCCTGGAAGTTTGAGGTCATCAACCGAAAGCAAGCCTGACAGCCCACCCATTTCACATGCTTAAGCCTGTTGAGTTCACACACTCGGTCTTGACTGTTAGGCACTCCGCCTGCAATTGGGATGGATTGCCAGGTGGGCAGTGACAGAGCAGGCTCGGAGAGAGCCTTTTATTAAAAGAGCTGTGTGCTAACGTTGAAGAACGAGGTGGCTAGTACTCCGTGCACATGCTTCGTAAGAGGAAGCAACACCCGGACCCAACGTGGAACCTTAAATGAGATCAATCACCCCTTAATCTAATTAGTTTCGAAGCTATTTTAAAGAGCTTAATTAGATTAAGCCGTGATTGATAACACTTTATATCTACTTGAGGAGAGCACTTCTTCTAATTCACCTTGAGTCTTTATGCTCCCAGTCAAAAGCCTGTTCCAAGGCATGGGCTGAGTCAGGAATGGAGGAGGGAAGCAACAGGCTGGTTCTGAAGATGTTCTGGTGCCTGAAGCTGGATCGAGTCAGGCATTTTGGCAGAGTCCTTGGGCACAGGCATTCTGATACCTGTTACCTCCACGAGGACATCCTGAGACTCTAGTTCAGGAAGCCTGCAAGGTGGTAGCAAAAAGGGCTGAGGTCAAGCTACTAGATAAGAAGTCTAGGGGTTCGGTGCGGCCCACAACTGGTTTGGAGGTATGAGCTGCAGACAGGAATAGAGCAGGGGGTTCGGTGTGTACCTAGGTGCTTGGGACTCGCCCAGCCCTGGTCTGCTCGCTCTTTAAGAAGGCGAGCTGCCTTATCTCGGTGGAGTTGGGGAGGAAGGATAGACAAGGAGAGCGTTGAGTCTGCCTGTCTCCAGGCACTGTGACTTCGTGCTAAGCCTGCTGGGAAAGGTGGGCGTGGCTGCAGGAAGCGGGTGGTTTCTAGGGAGAGACTGTCTAGTGGCCGTCTGGGTGGCGTCTCTTCTGGGCTGTGTGTGGGAGACGGGAGGGACTGAACGTTTTGAAAACTGAAGTGTCTGTCTCGTCTCCTCTCCGCAGCCCGCATGTGTGATGCCCACCTCCGAGGTCCCTCGGGCATCATCACTTCCCCCAACTTCCCCATTCAGTATGACAACAACGCACACTGTGTGTGGATCATCACGGCACTCAACCCCGCCAAGGTAAGGCTCCCACAGTGGGGGATCCGGGTCCTGTGGACAGGAGCAGGTTAGGGATGCATGGCCTACCAGGGACTGCAAACCCACGAGCCTCCTGGTCATGGCTTCTCTGCTTTGAAGAGATGAAAAGACATAAGAAAAATAGAAATAACATTAATCCATGAAGTGCTGAGTAGCCATGTCCAAGCATAAGGAAGGGGAAGATCAAGAAATAAGAGCTACCTTGGTGGTGTCCTACTCAAACTAACCCCACCCCCACGCCCAGCGCCTACAGACACAGCCATGTCTGAATATTGTTACCGTGCTTGCTTATACTTAACTGGATAGCCCTAGAGTAGAATGCTTCAGTTGTGAGCATTCCAACTGCATGTAAGCGTAATCTTGGGGGTGATGGTTGTTGTTGTTGTTGTTGTTGTTGTTGTTGTTGTTGTTGTTGTTTCAAGTGAGCATGAACGTTCTGTGTGCATATGTGGTACAAGCCGGAAGAGGGCATCAGATCTCATTACAGATGGTTGTGTGTTGTTGCCGGGAATTGAACTCAGGACCTCTGAAAGAGCATCCAGTGTGCTTAACCACTGAGCCGTCTCTCCAGCTCCTCATAATCTTGTTTTTAGTGAACTGCCCTCACCATTTAGCTAACTCTGTTACCCACAACCTTTCATGTGTCCATCCCTGTCTCTGGGGGCAGGGGGTTGCTGTTGTCGTTTTGAGTTTTTATTTTTGTTTTTCCATTTCAGGCTTTTTGTTTGTTTGTCTTGTTATCTTTTTTTAAAATGCAAGTCTTGCCAGGGTCCACAGCAACCTGAATCGCTTGAATTCTGTCTGATTGGTGGATGCTGGGTCCCATGGTCCGTGAACATGGTATGCCTTTCTGCTGGCTTAAGATGTCTTTCATAGCTCTCAGTACACTTGTCTCCATTACAGCTCTTACTCACTTCTTGATATATTTGCTCCCAAATACTACCCACATCTTATGTTCTATAAACATAGCAGTATGATTTGTATAAACATACATCATGACTTCCAAAACCCATCGTCCTTGACCTGTTTCCTGATGCTCCTTCAAAAATGCAATAGAGTTTTGTACCTTAATTTGTCTTCTATACATAGTGAATATCTCGAGGTCTTTTTTCCTGAGACTTTCTTGGTGTTGTCTGCAGACTGTTGACATCTGCACAAAGTGACACTTTTATCTTGTCCCTTCCGATCCATTTATCGTGTGGGATGGTGGTGCGCTGACGCTGAGTGGATTCTGTTCCTTCACTATTCTGTGTGATGTCTCCTGGAGAGGGCTTATTTTCAATCTAGAGGGTTTCCTTTGGGGCTTGGGGGAGTGTCTTTCACATCCGAGTTTACCAAGACTTTTTATTGATGGTGGATTTTGACTTTTATCAAACAACTTCCCACACCTGTGATACCATCTTTATTCTGCTCCCTGGTTCCCACCCAGGACTCCCCTGGTTCCCACCCCCCCCCTGGTTCCCACCCAGGACCCCCCTGGTTCCCACCCAGGACTCCCTGGTTCCCACCCTGGACTCCCTGATTCCCACCCTGGACTCCCTGGTTCCCACCCTGGACTCCCTGGTTCCCACCCTGGACTCCCTGGTTCCCACCCTGGAATGATCAGTGTTTGCTGATCCTCTGTGTTGCCAGTCTAATTCCTAGTTCCTTCGCCTGTCACCTAGTGTACATACATTCCTCTAGATTTAGCCTGCCAGCATCTTATTCAACAGTGTGTTTCTATTTTGTTAGGTCTATTCTTTTATTTTATCCTTGCCAGAATTTTGTATCAGAAAGGGCTGGCTTCATAAAGCAGTTTGGAAAGTGCTTCCCTCTGTCTCCTGGGATGGTTAGTGGAAAATTGCAATAACTTTTACTTTGAAAGTTCAGTGGATCTTTTCAGCCAAAGTGTCTGGATCTGGTGCTGGGAGATTAAACTCCAGCCTCAATATCTCTGATGACTAAAGGGTAATCTAGGTCGTTTGTTTTTGTCTTGGGTTCCCTTAGCTAAATTTTCAGAAATATTATATAGGCAGTTATGCGTCTGTCTCTTACTGCAGCTACAGTATCTGCTAATATTTGCTTTCGTGTCCCCTTTCCTTTCTGATTTATACCTGCTAATTTCTTCATAGAACTGAATTTGGTTTTGTTAATATTTTAAAAATATTTTCTGCCTCACCAATTTCTGTTCTCTATTGCCTCCTTCCTTCTGTGCATTTATTCTTATTTTCTGTCTAGCATTTTATTTTGTCTGCTTAGCTCATTATTTACAACCTTATTTCAGCATCTAAGGCTACAAGTTTCCCTCTGTGGATTATTTTGACTCTATTTCTACAGATTTTATAAGCAACCTGTATATCATAGTTACAAAATTTAGTTCTGATAGTTATTTGGTTTTAATTTGTAACTTAAATTTAAAATCTATTTGTTTTTATTTTACATGTATGAATGTTTAGTCTATGTGTGTTTATGTATGTATATATGTAAGAATGTATGTATGTATGTATGTATGTATGTATGTATATGTGCATCACATGTGTGCCTGACATCTGAGGAGGTCAGGAGTGGGTATTGGATCCCTTAGAGCTGGAATCACCATGTGGGTGCTGAGAAGCCATCCCAGGTCTTCCAACAGAACAACAGGTGCTCATAACCTCTGACCCATCTCTCCCCTTTTTATTTATTTATTTATTATTCTGACTTTGGTGCTAATGAATGAACCCAGGGCCTCGCACCTACTAGGCACGTGATTGTCCACGGGTCTGTGCCCCTCGCCCACTTCCAAATATCTTCCAGTTTCCATCACTGTCTGTCCTTCCATCGTGGGTTATTTAGAAATATGGAGAGATTTTAAACTGAAATTTTCTGGTTACACGAATGAATGATTACAAAATTTATGTTTAGGGAAAGCTATATATCAAATCACCTTAATTAATTATTTTTAGATCAGAAATGCAGTCTTTTTTTTCACACGTGTTCTACAGAGGCTTGAAAACAAAAAGATGTTTCTTCAAGGTGAATTTTACATTTTTTACAGTTGCGTGTATGTCTTCTAACTTAATTGACTTTTTCACCTTCTTAATCAATGCCTTATGAGGGAGGGGTAGTAAAATCCCCCCATGACAGCAGGTTTGTCTGTTTTTCTTTGAAATTCTGTCCATTTTTGCCTCCTTTATTTTGGGGCTCTGTAATTATAGACACAAGTTGAATGTTACATGCTTTACTGATAAATCAACTATTTCAAAAACTTATGTAATGACTATCTGTAATCATTTTTTTCCTTGAAGCCTCCCTACCTCTTCCCAACCCCAAACAATTACATCAAGTTTCTTCTGATGTCCATCTTGTCTATTCTATCTATTACTTTCAACTTTTACTTGGGTATGCTGGATTTGTTTGTTTTGTTTTATGCATAAAAAACAGACTAATAATCTCTTAGGAAAAAACAATTTAACAATATTTAATCATGTGATTCTGTCAGAAATAATCTGAAATGCTCCAGAAATATGAATATGTATATTTAGTATATTTTGCCCCATGCTCTCTAATTTTATGTTTTTTCCTTCCTGAGAGGTCAGGGATCACAAAACGCCACACCTTGAATGACCTCACCGTTGTCTGTTGCCTGTGTTTCTGTGTTACCCCGTTGCCTTCCACACTCTGCAGTGTTATCGTTTAATGAGCTCATGCTGACTCCGGCTTCTGGTTTGGACTTGCTTATGTATTCATCACCTTATTTCCAATCGCTTCCATCACAACCCTACCCAGCAGAATTACCATCTTCCCTCTACAGCCCCGTGCTTTAGAACTCATGATCCTCCCACCAGCAAGCTTTCTTAGCTCTCTTTTGTCTTGGGATGTTTCTTTACAATGTTCTGATGGACAGAAGTCTTCTGTCTTCTGACGTCTGCTGTCACTGTTGATTGTCACCACATCTTTGCATGGTGTCCTCAGTGTCTGTTTCATGACTTTCTGCTTGGCCTCGCTGCCCTGTGTCCAGATGTGGACATCTCACACATCTTCCTGTGTGAGTTCACTAAACTTCCTGGAATGACGGCTTGTGCCTTTCCTCAGATCCCGGAAGTGTTTAGCCAATAAGTGTTCTTATTGTGGCTTGACCTTTGTT
The DNA here is from genome assembly GCF_011064425.1 of Rattus rattus. NCBI lineage: Eukaryota > Metazoa > Chordata > Mammalia > Rodentia > Muridae > Rattus > Rattus rattus. The sequence continues at coordinate 29,819,082 of NC_046154.1, read as the reverse complement.
GTTGCCTCTCTTCTCTTTTTTGGGGGGTGATGGGGATTGTCTCTCTGTCCTCTGTTTCTTCGAATCATAATTTTTCCTTTTCTCTCTTGACCACGTATTCTTTTCCTAGCTATTAAGTCACCCACTGAAGACCCATCGTGAACAGCTTCCACTTGTGACACCATCGTCTGTCCTGTGTAACATGCTCTTGATCATATATCTTCTCCCTCATATGCCTAGAGCCTTCGTCAGTTTGTAATGAAGTCTTTTTTTTGCATCCTGTGTCTGTTAAAATGAAGCATGTACATTTGATTATAAGTACACATTTTACCTCCCATGACTCCCAGAACCATGTTTTTATCTGTGCTGTGTAATTTTTGACTATATGACTAGAATAATAAACTTTGGGGATCATTCGAGGCCAGGATAGAACTTTTTCATTTCCTCAGAAAGATCGTATTAGCCTCTGTAGCCTGTTCCTGGGGCTGGATGCACCTAGAGCTATAACAGTCTTCAGATTTAACTTTTCACCCTAGAGGTTTCAAACCGTATAAGGAACACGAAGGTCTCAGAGTCATGTGCTGGGCCTTCATCATCATGGATGACCGAGGGAAGTCTTGCTTTCTACCCTTTCAGTGTGGAGGTCTGGGCTCTACAGCTTCCTGGTCCACTCACAGGGCAGATGGCCCCAATTGAGAGCAGACAGACTGGTTTTCCGTTCACCCCCATACTACTTTGTGCAGGAGTGTCCCCACCTTGGGGAGCTCTGGCCTCTGGCACCTGTCCCTTCATCTCCAGAAGTTCCTAAACCCACAGCTGCACTTCCCCTTGGTCTTCCTCAGGACTAAGGCCAGCGTGTGCTCCGAGTCATTGTCCGGGTTCCCATACTTGCTATGCAGCAGCCCCCGACTCTCTCTACGACGCTAGTGTGTGTGGGCTGCTCCAACAAAATGACCCCGCTCTGGCAAGGGGTTTAGACAGCAGACATTCATGTCCTCACAGTTCTGCAGGACAGAAGGTATGATCAGGCTGCTAGTAGATTTAGTTTCTGCACAGGACTCAGTCTGACTTGTAGGCCCCTAATGAACCTGTCCTCTCTTGACCTTACCTCTGTGCATAAAGAGAAGCTCTCCAAGACTGCTACCTCCTACTCCCCCTGCTCTTCCTGCTGCTCTTTCTCCTCTTCCTCCTCCTCATTCTCCCTTTCCTCCTCCTCCTATAAGGACACCATATCTCTCTCGTTAGGACTCCCTTTTAGAATGGGCCTGTCCCTTAATAAAGTCCCAAGAGAGCTTCCACCTAGGAATTTACAAAGGAAAGCATTTAGTTTATATAAGTTAGAGAGCTTTTAAATTTGTTTTTGTTTTTAAGTTTTAGCCAAATATTCAAAATCATTTATGTCAAGTGCCAAAGGTTACTGCACTAAAAAAAAAAAAGGAAGCAGGTTTTGACACTCAGCATCCTACATGGAAATATTTACACTTTATTGCATTGTGTGGTCAACAGGGAAGCCTGCCTCATCCACGTGGACTAAGGCTAGACCACAAAGCTTACTACTATAATGGGTTCTTTCCCAACAGTCAAAGACATTACCATGGTTTCATTTTGAAGTTGAAGGTTGGAATAGGAGGACATCTTGTTTGGATGAGGCTTGTGGATTCACTGAGGATCAGTTTATGTCACCAATAAATGGAGGTTAGTGACTCCATATTGTCCCCTCTGCCGTATGTCAAAGAAGAGGTTGCTCTAGTCTGGGCTCCAGGAGCCAGGGCCTCCAAAGAGAAGTCCCTTCAAAGCCAAAGGTTGCTCTTAGCATCCCCGAAGCTCTTGGATACAATTCCAGAAGTCTCTAAGGAAAAGCAGAATATTTAAGAGCACAAGAATGAGCTTTCTCTGGAGGCTGGTCCTCTCTCTGTAGGTCTCAGAGATCCTGAGTCCCGATACCGGGTGGGAGGGGAGGCAGAGAACACGAACTCGGCTTGCAACCAGGAGGGCATGAGCTGCAGTCTCAAAGCTGAAGGTGGGGAAGTGAAGTGGCCTCCTGCTGACAGAGGGGACAATGCCTGCTTTCTGACCTGTTCCTGGAAATGGTACCTGGGAAGTCATCCTAGGACATCTTCAGCAGAAAAGCACAGCAGCTAAGTCCCTCCCCCCAATATGTTTTAGGAGAAGGCCATCTGCTTGGCCATTTTACATCCTCTGCCTTTAGAAATGAAGGCAAGGGCACAAGTTAAGAGCTGGAGTACGGGGAAGTGTGGTTGGAAGGGTGGCCAGGGTACTTATGGGAAACTCAAGAAGACGTCACTAACTCGAATGGCAGGGATGCTTTCACCAAGGAGATGGTTGAGCACTGTCTTAAGGATAGGTCAAGAGGAAGGAGCTGAGTGAGCCGCGCAGAGGCACTGGGTCTTGGAACAGCCTCTGAGAATGCAAGTAATACTCCAAACCTGGGTCAGCCGCTGAAGGGAAAGCAAACGGGATCCACATCGTGACGTACCCATGAGCTCAGCCCAGATGTTTAGATTTAATCTCGAAGCAAAAGAATGTAAAGCCAAATGCATGAGGCTGTCGTTAATAACAATAATAGCATGTACTGTACATCCATTTTTGTGCCTGCCACTGAACCAGTAAAGCCCGCTCTACAAGCTGTTCATCGAGTTCTCTTAACTGCATAATGAATTAGGTCTTAACAGACCCAAGGGATGGGTGAGGAAAATGGATGACAGCTAGGTTAAAGGTTGGAAATGGTCACCACGCACAACCAGCAAGTGTCACAACATAGATTCGACCTCCATCTTTCTGGCTCCAGTGTCCCTACAGTCATAATGTGACTCTCTCTGCTACTGACTGGAAAGGCACAGATGGGAGCGGCTGGGATTGGCACTGTTGGGTGTGTAGGGTAGGGTGAGTCAGGACAGCTTTGGAGTCAGGGAGCTTAGACAAAATTCCCAGCACAGGAGTGGAGAGAAGCGGAGGAGGGCATACGGAGAGAGCAAGACCATTTAGGAGGCCAGTGCAGTCAACAAAGCGGGACGATGGTGCCATCAACCAGTAGAAGATAAGAGATTGAAAGGGGGGAATGGGCGAAATGACTGGTTGGGAGAAGACTGGAGAAGGAAGGGGCAGCTCTTATTCAACACAGCATCTCAAGTGATGACGGGTGCCTGACACAGAATAGGCACTCAACATCTACTAGTGTAGTAGCAAATGTACGATGACTGGGTCCTAACTTAAGCCAATGAAGGACTTTCAAAGAACATTTAATAGCTGAGGAGATAATTCAACCTGGTAGAGTGATTGCCTTGCAAGCATAAAGACCTGAGTCCCATCCTCAAAACCCACATAAAAAGCCAAGTACAGTGTTTTGTGCTTGTTTTCATAATCCCAGCCCTGGGGCATGCTCACTAGCCAGCCTGAACTAAACTAGAGATACCCAGGTCCCAGTGAGAGCCTCTGTCTAAAAAACCAAAGTGGGCGACTCCTGAGGATCACCTGAGGCTATCCTCTTGTCTCCATGGATGCTTGTGAACATGTACATGCACATACGCATACATGAACCCTCATCTGTGCATGCACATGCATCTTCCCACACATGTGCATCCTCGCACTCACGTACATGCATAAATTTGTACACACACCCACAAAGAGAAAATATGAAAGAATGAAATCCTTTTTTGTTTATTCAGGGCAAAAGAGGGACACAGACTGTGGGGTGCGTGAATGCTCCATGGTGCATAAATCTGGGTTCAAGACAGAGAGGGGCATGGGGTACATGGGTAGGAGTAGAAGCCTAAAGAAGGGAGATCATTCTAAAAAGAACTGGGGAGACGTAGTGGACCTGGAAACCATCCTTACAGGTGAAAGAGAATAGAGAGATTACTGGCCTTGGCAGGAGACCTGTCAGAGTGAACCCCGATCGTGGACCAGACAGTGGGCGGGGGGTTAGGTGGATGGAGGAGAGACCTGGGAGGATGAATACAATGATTCCTTGTTTTGTAGGGATATGGAGGGAGGAAGGATGGATGGGGTGTATTTTGACCTGTTTTCTTGGGTTTGAATGCTGACTGGAACCTGGAGTCCATGCACAGGCCAGGGCAGAGCAGCAGAGACACTCAGCGTGGAGAGATGGGCAGAGGCAGGTGTTGAGACCTGAGTACTTCTGAGTACTTCTGAGTACTTCCAGACAATATGAAGCAAATGCTAGGCCTGGTGCCAGGAGGGCCTGAGGCCTGAGGACTGGGATACGTGTCACTCAGTCACCTCCTTGGGGAGAAGTTATACTTCCCAGGCAGCTGAGCTCAGGTAGGCACAAGAGTCCTTCATGGACTTGTAGCCTTCCCATCGCTCCCACTATCTGTGCTCAGGAAGGACGTAGGGATGATCCAGGCCTGTAGAGAGGAGTTGTAATAGTATGGGGTGGCCATGAGCCTGCCTTAGCATAGCCACAGAAACCAAGAGCCTGGAGGCTCCCTCCACAGTCTAGATCGTGGGGACAAGAACGGTCCTGAAGTGGAGGCAGGCAGAGGACCCGTCCCTTCTCAGTATAAGTAACCCCGCTACCTAGCATCCCGGGAGCTTGGCAGATTCAAGGAAAGGAGAAGCAGGTGTGTGGTTCCTTGGGCAGTGCCAGTCCCACCCTGGGCATTTGGGCCACCTGAGTTCTTAACAATAGTCATCTTAGTGCCCATGTAACATCTGCCTACCATGGTAGTCGCTGAATTTGGCTCACTCTCAGAAATACCTAGAGAGGCCTGGCTGGTGCAGATTCCCAATACCATTCCTTACAAAGAACACATCGAACAGCTCCGTGAACACTTGGAGCTCGTGTTAAGGGGCACTCCAGTGGCTTCACCAGCCAGGCTAGGATAAACAACAGTCGCTTCCTGGCCATGATCCGGGGTTACTCCCACTGCCCACTCCAGCAGCCCCAGTGGCAGACACCTTGAACTCTGGTTGAAAGACATGCCTGGCCCTTAAAGATCTCTGCCTGGTGCGTCAGAAGTGTGTCCCTGGGCCTTCTCTGCTCCTCCAGGCTGGAGAAACACCATGGCCCTCCCTGTAATGCCTGCATCACCCCAGCACGGCCAGTTCCCCATTCCTTCCTCTGGTTTCTTATCAGCACCACTTTGCATGCCCAGTCCCCATCCCTGCCTCTGGTTCCCTAGCCTCTCTGAAAGCAAGACTTGCAAGGTCATTAGTGTACCTGTTTCTCCCACGGTGGGCACAGTACTCAATGGAGAGACGCACTGCCTTATTGAGCTTGTCCAAGCTGGAACCCTGGGCTTCCTCTGCTCAAGAACTTTTGCCGCCATTGTCAGGAGAGGTCGTCTTGTGCCGAGGTGGGGTGTGTGCGTCTCATCTGCAGCCCTCTCTGGGGCACTCTCTCTTTGCCACTATCAGAGACCTTTGCTTCACTAGCCCCTCCTCCTACCCTGGGTCCCCACAGCAGTCCCTACAGGAAGTCTCTCTGCTTCCTGTCCCCACTGTATACTGAGACATAGCTTCCCTTCTGTTTGATCATGAAGTTAGTCCAAAGAGCCAATCCAACCTCAGCATACCAACAGAAGGAACCGCATGCAGGCTTCCTCCTCACCCCACCCACCCCTGTCTCAGTTGACCTCCCTGCTCCTCCTTCCTTACTCTGGACCACTCACAGCATTGGCTAGCACAGCCTATGGCTTCCACTGCACTGCAGGCCCTGTGCATCCTCTCCTTCCTCTGGGAATCCTCTCTTTCTTGCAGTTCCTAGTGGCGCTAGCAGTCTGTGTGCATCCTGGCATTTTGATGCTGTCCTAAGTTGTACCAAGATAACATAGCGGGAAGCAGCCAGCTTCACGCGTGGCACATGGCAGGCGCTCAGTAATTATGTCCCGGAAGATGCGTCTGTGTGTTTGTTTATCTGTTTATCTAATGGACTGTGTATCAGTGTGGCTCTTGATCCTGCCATTTCTACCATTGAATGCTCTTCTGCCTCACAAAGGGGTCTGGTGAGCTTGATGGATCTGCATGGGAGTTAATGAGTCGTCATAGGATCCTGCATTCAAACAGTGGCCAAAAGCAGAGGAGAAAAGAACAAAGGAAAGTCTGTAGACCCTGTGCTGGGGCCTGCTGGAAGGCAAGCCACCGTGTGCTGAGCCTGCCTCTTGCTGTAATGAGCCCCTCCCTGCATCCTCGGTCACAACTCCATGGTGTGGTTCATGTCCAATGGCATCATGAACCAGTGATGGGAATCATTTTATGACTCAAGGGTCTGCCCTTCGAAACAATATTTTCCCATTATGGGCCTAGTAATCGAGGCACTCCCTCTGTGGAGATGGCTTGGTAAGTGGTGTCCCTTGCCCCAGGTCTGGCTGGAAGGAGCTGGTACAGTGACTACGGAGGGTGGCTGGTCCTCCTGCAGGGGACAGCATCTGGCCAGGAGTGTTATCTGTGTGGCAAGCATTTGCCAAACTCCTGCTGGAATCCAGCTGAGAGCCTGGAGCAGCTTGAGAGGGTAGGATACTGTCTTGTGCATCTGAGACCCTGGGGTGCTCCAAGGCACTAGAGCACAGGGACAGTAGCACTCTGCCATCAGACTGTGTGAACTAGGCAAACCACGTCGTCTCTCCGTGCTTGGTCCTTCCTCTCTGTAAAATAAAAGCTATCTCGATTTTCACATGAGCAGATTTGTATAATATGCTTAGAAAACAATTAACCTCACTGTAGGCATTAGCTATTGTAGTGAAGAAACCTTGCAAGATGATTAAAGATCTTGCTTAGGCATCTTGGGGAATCTAGGACCTTGGGGCCATCAAGTTTTATAAAATCTGACTGGGACACAGCCATGCCTACTGAAGCACCTCCTGTGTGTAGCCATGTTCATCCTACACAGAGCAGGACAGCATGACAGAGAGTATGTGGTCTTCAAAGGTATTTCTGATGTGACCCTTTACCAAAAAGTCTGGCCAACCTCTGCTCTAATACTGTGAGAGGTGCCACAGTCTGGCAGTTTGCCCAAGCTTGGATGCAGAAGAGGTTGGGGAAGCACCAGGCTATTGGGTACTTTCCCTGCATTTGCCTGGAGTGTGGATAGGAACCATGGGTACAGAGGTGTTGAGCCCTGGGGCAGAGACAGTTGCCAGGGAAGCAGTGAGGAGAGGGGCAGAAGTGGGCACATCCTGATGGAGACCTGCTCCAGCTTTCATCACTGTGACCAGGTCCCTGACCAGAGTAGTAAGAGCGGTGATGCTCTCTCTCTCAGCTCACAGCTTGAGGTGAGACAGCACAGCATTGTAAGAAAGTGTGTTGGAGCTGGGAGCAGCTGGACCGTGTGGCCAGCCTCAAACAACTAGAGATGGAATAGGAAGCCAGGCCAGACTGTGCACTTCAAATCCCACCCCCAGTGACCTACTTCCTTCAGTCAGGTTCCACACACTCCCAAAAGTGTGCCAAGTGTTCAAACAGGAGTCTGCAGAGGATGGTTTACATCCCACGGGTCACTGTGATGAGGATACCCAGGAGCTCAGGGGGCCATTCCAGCTACGTGAGGGGACAGATGTGGAAGTGCTCTCAATACATAGCTTAGGATGCCACACTCAATCACTTTGCATAGCAGGACTGTGGAGGATGAGATAGGTGGAGGAGATTCTAGCTTGAATGGGGGAGGGGGAACATTCGATGATGCCATTCAGCCAACAGAGAACATTCTGGACAGAAGCCAGGAAGGAATCACCACCCACTATGGCCCATTGCATTCATTCCGTCTCATAGGTACCCCCCCCCAGCAGATTCTGGATGAAGGGAGGTACTTGTCTCTTGGGTGGCAGCTGCAGCAGACACCTCACATCATCAAACCCTGGCTTGCAACATGCTCACTGGTTCCCTGTTGTGTGTAGGACACAAGCTCAAATCCTTAGCATGACAGACAGTCTTTCTTAGTGTCGCGCCTCCAACTGAATCACTACCTCTGTTTGCTACATAACTTAACTAGATTGACTAGACATCTCTGGACAGGGGCTGGGGAGATAGCCCTGTCACTAAAAAGAACAAGAATTAATCCCACACTTGTAATCCTAAAATTCTGTGGAGCCTGCTGGACAGCCAGGCTAGCCTCATTGGTGAGTTCCAGGCCAATAAGAGACCCTGTGTTTAAACAAAGGTGGTAGAGGGGGCTGGTGTTACCAGAGGGACATTGAAGCTTGTCCTCTGTCCTCAACACACACAGACACACACACCATGCAGGTACACCCAGAGACACACAGATATAGCCATACACACACACACACACACACACACACACACACACACACACACATACACACACACACCATGCACATACACATGCACAAATATTCACAGACACAGACAGACACACCATGCACATACACACAGACACACAAGGCATACATGTTTACAGACACACAAGCAGATGCGCACATGCCATGGACATTCTCACAGACACACATACACAGAGACAGACCGGCAGGCAGACAGACACACACACACACACACACACACACACACACACACACAGACTTCTCTGGAGAAGTCACACTGCTTCCACACTGCTGTTCTCCCTCCACTCCAATGGTTATCTTATCACCACACCCAGTAGCTAAACTCTAGACTGTTCATTCTCCAAATGCCAGCCAGGGCTTCATTTCCTCCAGGAAACCCCTGGCTTTCTCCAGACCAGCGTGATGGTTCTCTCCCTTGTCTATGGGGAAACCGACTGAGGTGCTCCAGATTCTTCTCCCCAGAGTTGCTCCCCTCTGGGAATCCCATGCCCAAGCTTAGGGGTTTAGTTTGCCTCTGTGATAAGTGAGGTAATAGGAGTAGGACCTGGGTTGGCCTATAGACCTCCATGCAGGACTGGATGCTTTGTAAAACAAACCGAAGGGGTCTGTCCTCCTTGGCTTGTAATGTCCACAGAAAAACGCAGCTTCAGTTTCCCAGGAAGATCAGTAGGAGAATAAAAGAGGCAAAAAGAGACCATCGGTTCTGAGTTGCTGCAGTTGGCCCCACCAAGCTGCCCAAGCCAAAAACCTGTCAGTCATCCAGGATTTCCCTTACTTCCTATCCCATCCCAGAGCCCACATCTACCCAGTCACACATCAATGTCACCAGGGCCTGACCTCTCTTCCTTCTCCTTTACTGCTCCTCTACCAAAGGCCTCAACCCTCCTCACTACCCAGCTCACAGCTGCCAGTCAGGTCCGAGCCAGCAGCTAGGCTGATGATACCTCCCTCAGGAGAAAGCCCATATGGGCACGTCGGGGCTTTGAGTTAAGCTCCAGGCCCACTCTACGGTTCTAAGCCTTCTGGAGTCACCTCTGCTCTCTAGATCCAGTCAAGCAGTTCAGAGTGAGGCAGCTGGCACACCTGCTGCCCGTGGACCTGTTGTCTACAGTTTGTTCTAGAATGTTCCCTCTCTGCTGTAGCTTAGGTTCTGTGAACTGGATTCCCTCCCAGAGCATCCCCTGTCCCTTGTAGCCACCCTTAAGGTCTGATGGGAGTCCTCCACAGCCTTCAGTATTCCCTCAGAGGCCTCAGTCATGAGGAGCACCCCTCTTCTGTCCACTACAGCCTCCTCTTACTCCCTGACCTGCCCCACTGTTGTACCTGCCTATGCAGTATTAGTTTACTTCTTGGCACCCCTACCTTAAGCAAAGCAGAGACAGTATGGTATACTAATGACATCCATGTAAGGCTGGGACAGTATTCTATTAGATGGGACTAAGGCAAGCTAATGATAGATAGATAGATAGATAGATAGATAGATAGATAGATAGATAGATAGATAGATCTTATTGAGATCTCCTTCCAAGAACATTCATTTAGTCGGCAATTGAACCAACAGAAGGGATGGAAAAGAGAGGGAAAGGCTGGGATGTCTTCTACAGGCCCCCAGGGGTAGAATTGCTAAGATTCCACATGCAGCCTAATACCGCCACTGAACCCAAGGGGATTTCTGTCCATGGAAGCATGAAGAACGAGTCTAGCCATCTTTGGTCTGCCATCTGTGCCTGGTGACTCTTTGACAGCTGCCAGAACTGGCCAGATGTGCCACAAACATCTTCAGAGACGTCAGGGAGCTCCAGGGACCATGCAACCTATGGAGGAATAGCCGTGTTCCTCGGGATGGCGCAGAAATGGACAGTGTGTGTAGGAGGAACACCCCCCCCCCAGAAACTCTGGGTATATTAGGACACAATGAGGCTTCCACGGACTTCAATGCAGCTAATGCCAGGTCCCTAACGCTGTGCTCCCTCCTCTAGGTGATCAAGCTGGCCTTTGAAGAGTTCGATCTGGAGAGGGGCTATGACACCCTGACAGTTGGGGACGGTGGGCAGGATGGGGACCAGAAGACGGTCCTCTACATGTAAGTGAGATGCCATGTCTGAACGGGGAGTGGGAGATAGAGACCAGCTCATAGAGTCTGCACTGGTCCCCAGATCATAGGAACAGTGTCCTGCGGTATTTCTGGTAAATGCAGTAATCCATCTACCTCTCTCCATCCCGGCCGAGGGGAGCAGACTTCATAGCGAAGTGACATAAAGTCTTCGGACTGAGGTGTCTGGGGCAAAATCAAGCAAGGCTCTATGCCTGTATACCTGGTTCTCCCTACTACACAAGTCCTTTGAAACACCCTATGACTGGCACCTCACGGTGTCTACTCTAGGTGACCTCTCCCCCTAGCAGTCTAACTTCTCATTGAGACAACAGAAGTGTTTTTGGGGCACCTTTGCACATGCTCAGAGCTATCTCAGACAATGGGCATCTTCATAGACACAATAAACACCTTTCCCCAGCCAAGGAAGTCTCATTAAGGGAGCCATGATACCAGGCTGTCCTGTACTTCACTGGGCTGGACCTTCGCTTTGGGAAACCATTCAGTGCCCCTACACCTAACACAGTAACTCAACGAGGAACCAAGAAATGTCTCTGCCCTGGACACGTAGCCTAGCTCCAGCTTTAGAGCATAATAGTCCCATAATGGGCTTGGCTCTTCATTTCCCTTGGCCTGTGGCATGGGGCAAACCTCTAAGGATCTCTCTCCCAACAGCCTGACAGGTACCTCGGTCCCAGACCTCATCGTCAGCACTCATCATCAAATGTGGCTCCTCTTCCAGAGTGACAGCAGTGGCAGCTCCCTGGGATTCAAGGCCTCCTATGAAGGTAACTGCTTTCAAGGGACCTGGCAGGGCTCAGTCAGGGAGAAGGAGACTGGGCTCTTCATCTGCAAAGGAGGAAGCCTGGGTTCAAATTCCGGCCCCTCTCATGCCTCTCCTCAGACACATTATTTGACCTCTCTGAGCTCTCGCCTCTTTCTTTGTTTAGTGCCCCACCCCTACTCCTCACCCTCACTGTGCCAGACAATTTTGAGGATTACCTGGGGCACATCAGCTGATGTGCAGGATATCCCGGGCCAGCTGTGGACATGGGCTTCGTCATGAATTCATACCTTGCAGACTTACTGAACCTCATGATTTCTGAAATCTTTACATTGGCCTCCCAAGCTACCTTGTGTTAAGTGAGTGATTGTGTCAAACACAGAGGACAAGTAGCCATTGCTGTGGATAGGCTGGGCAAGAGGCAGACAGATTCTTCCTTCCTTTCACTAACTGATGTAAAGAAGCGACATATTCTAAGATCCATGAGATAACCCCATTATCACCCTTCATGAACTCCCAGATCGCCTATGGGTCAAAAGACAGGCCCCAGGAAGAAGGCAGGAGTCATGTGAGAGAGTAAGACCTTTCTGCTGTCAGACCCAGCTCTTGGCCCCGGGTGGTCCCATTCTAGTCTGGAGACAGAAGAAATGTGTATTAATGCAAGATGGCCATCCACCCATGCAGTAGGAACGAGGAAAAGGGAGCAGACATCTTTCGGTGAAGTGGGTTCTGAGTCCTAAGAATGAGCCAGTGGCTCTTAGAGACCTGAGTCAGGACACAGAGGAGAGAAGAATGTCCTCAGGGCGACTCCCATACCTGATACCTACCTGCTGCACCAAAACTTCGATTCATTCCAGGACCTGTTGTGCTTCTACCCTGAGCACACAAGAGGTGCTGGGTGTCCCAAACCAGGGACACAAACCAGGTCCCTTAAGCAACATCATGTGTTCCTGTCTTGAGGTGGGGAATCTGGTACCAATAGCACACGTTCCCCCCGAGACTCTGGCAGCAGCCTGCCTCACTTCTCCTCACATCTGGTAGTGACTAACAGCTCTTGGTGTCCCCCCAGCTTATGGACACATCTCTCCCATCTCTGCACTGTCTCCTTACACTTTTCTGTGTGTGTCTTCTCATTAGGGGACCATCAGTGTTGGGTTAAGGGCCCTCCCCACCCCGCAGTATGTCTCCCATCCCAATGGCATCTGCAAAGACTGTCTCCAAATAAGCGCTCAGTTCCAGGTGCAGGGATTCAGAACTGCAAAGACTCAATATTTAATAGGAGGCTAGTCCGTAATACTGAAACTCACTCTACCGTGTTACCAGAGTAAAGACAGTCAGTATACTCTTCCCTGACTGGAAGCCTGGGTCTAGGGGAAGCAGAACACTGGACAGGATGCTTGTGTGACCAATGCCAAGTACAAATCCTTCCTCTGCTACTTTGCTGCTCTGTTGTGTCCATGAGCTTTTTCAGGCTCTGTTTCTGGAGAAATGGAGTTAATAGCACAGCCTCAGTCACAAAACAATCTGTAGAGATGATGAGATTTGAAAAAAGAGGAGGAGGAGGAGGGAGAAGAGGAGGAAGAGAAGGAGGAGGAAGAGGAGGAGAGAGAAGAGAAGGAGGAGGAAGAGGGAGAGGAGGAGGAAGAGAAGGAGGAGGAAGAGGGAGAGGAGGAGGAGAAAGAGAAGGAGGAGGAAGAGGGAGAGGAGGAGAGGAGGGGAGGAGGAGGAGGAGGAAGAGGAGGAAGAGAAGGAGGAGGAAGAAGGAGAGGAGGAGGGGGAGGAGGAAGAGAAGGAGGAAGAAGAGGGAGAGGAGGAGGAGGAAGAGAAGGAGGAGGAAGAGGAGGAGGAGGAGGAGCCGCCTGGCAGTTGTAGGCCTGTGATGCCAACTACTCTGGAGGCTGAGGCAGGAGGATCACACACTCAAATCCTATCTGGGCTACAGGTGAATTCTAGAACAGCCTAGGCAACTCAGTGAGATCCTGAATTATAACCTGCAGAGTTTGGCTGGAAAGACGACTTAGCAGTTGAGTGCTCACTGCTTTCCCAGCATCCCCCATGGAGCCTCAAAACCTTCCATTAACTCCAGGACTGAGGAATCTGCCACCCTCTTCCGGTCTTGTGCAAACCAGTCATATAGGTTGTACACACACGTGTGTAGACAGACACTCACAAAACAAATTATAAAACAACAAAAAAAAAGGAAAATCCATTGAGCTGTGCCCAGGGGTAGAGTATCAACCTGCAGTGGAGAGGCCCTGGATTTCACCCTCACTGTTGGGAAGAGAGAGGGGCAGCTGCAATCAAAGCAGCCAGGAATCTGTAGGAGCGCACAGGAAGTTACACCCGGGTGGGGGCACAGGAAGTTACACCCCGGGGGGGCACAGGAAGTTACACCCAGGGGCACAGGAAGTTACACCCGGGGGCAGTCTGCACACCTGAGCCCTAGGCAGGAAGCTACTGAGGCAGGATCCTAATCCAGGCCCAACTCTGTCACTCACTACTGTGAAAACAGGAATGGATTTGAATGCACGTTCCACAGCATCCCCTGATTCTAAAATCCTGTGAATTCATCAGTAAATGTCTCAGTCCATGGGGAGGAAGTGCCCCCTGATACCTGCATGTCTTTACTCGGTTCATGGTTGGACTGAGGTCTGAATAAGACGCAAATACCTTGAGCCTAAATGAGATAATAACTGTGGACAGACAGAACAGTCTGGAACAGGGAGAGCTGTTGCCTTAGGTAGTAACAGACAGTGAAATAATTAATTAATTAGTTAATTAATTAATTAATTAATTATCTCAGCTGCTGGACTGGAACCCAGGCACTCCTTGTGCTTTCTTCAGCCCAGATCAGCCATTGGAGAGCAGAGCTTAGCTATAGAGGGCCCCAGGCTTGGAGGGATTTAAGCCAATCCCCACGAGAAATGCGTGTGACCCTCTAATGTTTATATGGTGGTGGGGGAGGTGGCCTCCGGAGACTAGAGAGCTCTGTCCAAATATTTGAAGGTGAGTCATACAGGAAGAAGGAATCAGATCAGTGTGAGGTGAGTTTATTGATAAAGGAAGGGGCATGACATTTGCTGAGAGCCTACTGTGTGCCAGCAGTCTTACGGTCACCTTCTCCAGAGTATCATCTAGAATCACAGAGAGACTTGATACCGCCCCAGGGACCGTCAGGGTGGAGGAGGGGACAGCACTGACCCCTTCCTCTTTCTTTTTTGTCTTCGCTGCTCTCTCGTTTCTCCCTGTCCCCACTTCTTCATTCCTTCTAAGCCTACATTCAAGGGAAGATTCGTAACTAAATAGCAGAAAAACATTCCCTCAACTCTTGCAACCCCTTCAAGGCACAGCAGGGTTAAGTAACCTGGCTGGGGTCACACAGAAGTCCAGGAAGTGGCACTGCTGGGATTTGAGGCCATATTTCTCTAGCTTCAAAGCACATGGTTTTTCCCCTGTACTGAAGGCTTCCCCAGGCTACTGAATTTTGATCCCGTATAAATTCTTTATAGAAGCCAAAATGTTGCCCCAGTAAGGTGGAACGTATAGCAGAAGCCTGCAGTCCAGGTCACTGGAGGTTGGAGGTGTCTTCATCAGCTCCCGTTTCGGTTTCAGTCATCCAAGATGGATTAAACCCCTGCTGTGTGGCCAGTTCAGTGCTGGGCGCTTCAGTGATAGCCATGAGCCTCCTGTCTGTGGTCTAAACATAGCCGGGGGTGAAGTCTGTCACAGACTAGTGCCATCAGGACTTCCCGGACCCTGGACTGATTGGGAAGGACAGTCTGTGTCTTTAGGGGCCTCTCCAACCTTCCTGGCTGCGTCAGGTTGTGTACAGCAGGGCCTACCATAATCAAATAGACTCTGGAATTGCATCAGACCTGGTGAATGTCAGCATGGCTCCCGAAGCCCAATCCCGGGAACACCAAGTGGTCTCTGTGAGCTTCTGTTTTCCCACTCACATAACAGATAATGATGGGGGCCTCAGAGCTGCTCTGACAGTGAAATGGTATCACAGATAATTCCGTCCATGATGTCTACCGCCCAAGACAGTGACTTCTCCTTAGAGTCTCCAGTGTTGTCTCCACCCCTGTCCCTCAGCTTCCTGTCCTTGGAGCCAGACCTGGATCTGCTTCCTATGGCCCCTGTTTGCTCCCAGATCCTGGTTATAGGACCCACCTCATCCCACATCCCCTTGCTGTCCAGGCTGGATGGAAAACAGCAAGGCTCATGGCGGTCAGTGGTCAATGTCAGGTGTTTTGACAGAGGGCCTGACCTCCAGAAGGGATGGCTTCAGAGGATTCCATGTCCCAGTCTCCACTGATGGCAGACCTGAGGAAGGCAGAACACGGTGGGAGTGGGAGGGTGTAGCAAAGACGGTTCATTTTACACTGGACAGAAAGCACGGCGTCTGGGAGAACATGTATACGATGTCCTGGAGGGCTCACCTCTGACTCTACTTCCTCCACTAAGAAATACCTCCCAAGGGTTCCAGTTTCTTCCCAAATGGAGTCTGGGGACCAAACTTCGAATGCAGAGGGCCACAGAGGGGCAGAAACCCAGTCACAGAGTGCCAAGGGGCATTATGGAGCCTTTGAACTTGATCCAGTTAGCAGGGACCCACTTTTCCTCCATCCCTGTCCCTGCCTGGATGGTGTATCTGAAGAGTGAGTGAGACCCGCCAGTCTCACACTTTTGCTGATATCAAAAGATGGTAGATTGAGCCCCCCTGATGTGATTCCACTGCCAGATCCTGGTCCACTACATCCTGCTGTCCCTTCCCCACCGGCTGCATGGATCCCTGTGGCTGCCTCGCAATTGGCTGCACTGACTCCCCAGGTTTAACTTGAAACTAAACCCTGCTAACTGCCCATCTGTTCTGGCCTGCAGCTCCGTTGTCACTCGTGTTGCTGGCTTCCCCTCTGATACCTCAACCCAGCCCACTCGGACCAGTCAGCCAAGGCCCCCAGAACAAAGCTCCACAGACCAGCTGGCCGGACCACCAGGTGGACGTGCTTCCTAATAGAAGTGGATGCCAAGGCCTTAGACAACTTAGCGTCTAGTGAGGGCTCTCCTCTGGCTCGCAGGCAGCCACCTTCTCCCTAAGTGCTCACGCAGCCTGTCCTTCTTCTGTAAAGACAGCAGTCGCATCAGGGCAGCCCCCTCTTCTGTCCTCATTCAACGTTAAAGACTTCCATGGAGATCCGTCTTTAAGAAGCACCACCCTGGAAGCTGAAAGCATTAGTGTAGGGATCAGCGAGCATGGATGGATGCATGGTTCATGGTGTCACCCCAAAGTAGGTTCCCCCATCTCCACCTTTCTTCCCACCCGCCCCCATACCTCATCTATGCCCCAGGGTTGGTGGGCAGCACAGATGCCCATCACCAGATCTCACCTCAGTTTCCTCAGTTCCCAGATTCCTACAGTTCTCCCTTGACTGCATCCCCCTCTCGTCATGGAGATCCAGTCCCCCATCATCCTCTGTTACTGTGCTGCTGACAGCACAGACCTCCCACCCAGCACCCTTCCCTCCCATCTGCCACATGGCACACGGTGATCTTCCAGACTCCGAGTCTGGCATGGCGTTCTACTTGAGGAAAAAATAAGACCTGAGTGACAGCTCCCCAGCTTCTCACTGACTTCTTGCCTTGCACACGGCATGCAAATTCCTCATGAGCATCCCTGAACCACACTCTGGCCCCTGTGAGTCCACTCAAGGCAGAGATCACAGCTTCTCCCCATCCCTTGCAAGGCCCCGCCTAGAACGTGTGCTCAGAAAAGCCTTGAAGAATTCGGTTCTGATGACTGTACCCAGGCACATTCAGATCCCCTCCTTGAATCTTCCGATGTCTTTTTCCTCCCCTTTACCGCATGGTGCAGAGGCGCCAAGCATCAGGCATTCTCCATTGTCCCTTGGGCTTCAGGTTTGGGCAAACCAAACCCAGTTTACACTGAGATTCTTCCTTGGCCCGTGGGATGAGCCAGTCCCTTCATTGGTGAACCTGTTTTCTTGTTCATGGAGAGGAATCAGTAACTGTAGAATTGCTAGGGAACTCAAACCTTGGTACCCTGAAGTCCCCAGCATGGGCCTGGCATTTAGGAATCACTAGACTGAAACCTGCTCTCTCTTCCTTCCTCCTCAGCCTGTGGTTCTTCCACCCTACATCACTGCTCAAAGCGTCCATCTTCATTACATCTGCCTTACCTGCTGGCCTGCTGGGTCCAGCTTCAAGGAAATCCCATGCCACATAGATATCTTGGCCCAGGCATGGGACGTTAGCCCTATGGGGTTAGCCCTGTGGGCTGACAGCAGGCATCTGAGTACAGGGACAACATCTTTCATCTCTGCTGTGCTCTCTGGACATAGCCGGCCCCTTCCCTCCATCCCTGAAGACTGGGATGCCACTCTGGGGCAGGCAGGCAGACAGACAGACAGCTCTGTAGCCTCCCACAAAGAGTTCCTCCCTACCCCAGGGCTGGAGAAATGGCTTAAGGCAGTCAAGCATTTGCTGTGCAAGCACGAGGACCAAGGTTTGGTTCCCCGGAACCTATGTGAAAGAACTAGGCATGGTGGTGCACAGTCGTAATCCAAAAGCTGGGGAGGAAGAAACGAGTGAATCCGCAGGACTTACTGGTCAGGAAGCCTAGCATTATCAGCAAAGGCCAAATGAAAGGGAAAGATCTGCCTCAAAGAGGTGCACAACATAGAGATTCGTCACACACACACACACACACACACACACTCACTCACTAACCACATGGGCATTTATATACGCGTACACCAAAAGGAAAAGAAAGAAATGTCTCCTCCATTGTTAAAAGCTTGAGCTCTAGTGGAAAACCTGGAGCATCTACTTCCCGATATTTTTCCTGGTCTGTTTGCCGTCCTTCCACCTTGGGTAGAGGAGGAGGCTTGGGACTAGGGAGCCTTCTGAGCCTAAAACACAGCCTCCCTCCACGGGGGCGCCAGCTGTGGGGAACGCATTCACAGTCGCGATTGCTTCTTCGCCTCCCAGTAGAACCAGAAATATTTAAGGAACAGGCAATTAGCACTTACCAGAAACATTATAAAATTACACACAACTTGCTAACAAGTTTTCACATCAATCTGGGTGTCTCTTTGCTTCCTGACTGGAGCCTGGGATCTGGCAGCCTGATGCTCAATCTGAGAGGTTGACCCAGGGGAGGAGCAAGTAGGGCCCCCCCCAACTCCTGGGGATGGAGGTGCAGAGCAGTGAGGATCATTCAGGAAGGATGCCCGGGGACTCGTGACAGAAATGAGATCATTTGTTGACTCATGCCCCTAAGGCCTTATGATGTATTAGAGACACTATTCAGGACGCGGAGGCCGTAGGGACAGCAGAGCTCTCTCTTCCTTCACCCAATGTGTAGCCTGTTTCCACAACCATGGAGTTAAGTGTTAGAAGATGAGGAATCTAACAGAGTGGCCTCTGACCTTGCTTTTGGGAACCGGGAAGTAAGTGAAAGTTCTTTAGGGGACCTGATGTCAGAAATTCAGACTACTTTGGAGGACATGGAGGAGGGGTTGTCAGACTCACCTAAGAGAAGGGATATGTTGGCTGGGAAAGATGGCTTGTTGAGGGGGTGAAAGGCACGCGCTGCCAGGCCGTCATAGGAATCTTAGCTTGGATACCCAGAACCATGTAAAAAGTTGGGCACAGTAGCTCCTCTACAGTCCTGACACTGAAGAGGCAGAGACAGGTGGCTCCCTGCCAACCAGCTAGCCTCATTGAATCAGTAAGCCTGGGGTTCCCTGAGAGACTCTGTCTCAAAATATAAGATGGCTAATATCAGGAAGACACCTGATATCAAACTCTGACCCACACACAAGTGTGTTCACACATGCACCATTGCACACATGTGCATGCCCAGGAGCACACCCATGCATACCCACAAGCATACACATGAAGATGTACACACATGCATCACACACATGCGTGCACATGCACACACACACACACACACACACACACACACACACACACACACACACACACACACACACACAGACATTTCTAAAATTAAAATCTCTACGAATCAGTTTTGAGGTGAGTAGGGAGAAGGTGCCAAGACTGCCTCTGAGGGCAAGGTTCACGTCTCCTTCTCTGGCCCCTAACTGAAGAAGGGCACCGAGAGCACTTCCTGAAAGGGGCAGCATTGGTCCAGGCTTATAAAGAAGCCAAAGACAATGGCTCAACAGGAACAACTCCACCCCTTTTAGGGCCTCCTTGGTCCTATTCTCACCCCGTGTCAGATGCCTGACCAGCTCAGCTTCTTACCTGGTGTTTTCAGAATTCCCTCACATGTTACCTAGTACCCCCAAACTCCTGTTTCCAGTACCTAATGATGCCCGTTTGGGCCCCGGCCCCATCAGAAGTAGGATACCTGCATTTCAGAAATGCTACCTGGATCCCTGAGATATTAAATGTTGACTAGAGCTGATCGCAACACCCAGAGCATAGATCACCGTGGCAACAGGGCACATAAGGAACTCCTGAGTTGGCCTAATGAGTCAAAGGAGGCCCAGATTGGATGTACTTGGACTGACACTGGAAGATGACGCTGTCTGGCAGACAAGCAGGGGGTGTTCATTTTAGAAAGAGCAGACAGCAGGTGCCCAGTTCCTGCGTGGGCAAGCTGACAGGGCTCTGCACACAACAGAGACCAGGATAACAATGAGGAAACGCCACCTCGTTGCTGGATCTGCGCCATGTTCCAGGCATCTTGGCCGTCAACTTACACACACATAAGCTCGTCTAGCCCTCACAGTGACCCTGATCAGTAGAGCTGTTATTACAATTTCCATTTTGTGCAAAACAAAAACTAAAGGTCAAAAACAGTTGGCTCCGGCTGGGGAGTTGGATGGTTCAGTGGATAAAATTCTTGCCATGAAAGCATGAGGACCTGAGTTCAGATCCCCAGAACCCACACAGAGCTGGACACAGCAGCATTTGTCTGTAATCCAAGTATTTCTCTGGCAAGATAGGAGGCGTAAACAAAAGAACTTCTGGAAGCTCTCGGGTCCCCAAGTCTGACATATGGAGTGGACAAAGAGACTGTTTCAAACATATTGGGAGGTGAGGACCAAAACCTGAGCTTGTCCTGTGACTTCCACACCATGCCATGTGCATTATCACGAAAACACACACAAACACATGCAAACACATGCAAACACACGCAAACACACACAAACACGCTGACTTTTTTTTTTTTATTTCAGAATAACAATGTGATCCAGGCCTACTACATAGTATCAAAACTAGGATTCAGGTCCAGTATGCTGTGTCCTCACAGCCATCATTACACTATGTCACCTCCCCACAGGTCACTCTATTTCCCAATATGCTAACTCCAAGCTAGGTGCTGGCCAAAAATGAGACCCTTGGTAAGGGGGAGACAAGAGCCCTACCTAAGCACAAAATGAGAGTTTAACCTGAAGCCTTTGGGAAGCTGTGGGAAAACCAAGCAAGAGACACGGTATGACCTAATAGTAAGTTTTTAATGATCTCGTACATTAAAGAATGTGGGGTGGAGCAGAAAGGTCGAGAGCCACCCGCTGGATGCCGCGGTCCAGGTTGAGACGTTATGAGGCCTGAGTTGAGGCAGAGAAGAGTTGGGGCACCAGGGTATTTAGAAGAGCAGCTGAGAAAGGCCTTATTGGAGTGAGAGGGGAGGGAAGAGTCTCCAAGAAGCCTCTCCACACATACCTGAGTGAGTTCTCCTAGAGCAGGGCTCAGAGGTCAGGCAGCTCTGGATCTGTTGTGCTCACTCAGCCTGGCATTTGCCGCAGTAAACATCTGGTCTACCTTGCACATTGCACCAAACATCTACTGTGCTCTAGCAAAGGTCCCTGACACCAGAGCAACCCATGTCTGCTTGCATAGAGCTTTACCTCCAGGGTGGGTTGACAAGAGGCAAGGAGACCATGGAGCTGGTACAAGGAAGGTTGTCACATCCAGGGCTTAGCTTGTCCTGGATGCCCAGGAAGGTCGTAGATACCAGTTGGGTACTATCCGCCCCCAATGTAATGTCCCCAGTGTCCAGGACAGTAACAAGCAGAATACTTCTTGAGTGTATAGAAGACTACAAGCTACCAGGGATAATTGGCCCCAGGAAGGAAAAGATCAGCATGTTGAGAGAAAAGTGGGTGGGTGACATCCAAAGTGTGGGCTGGGGCAACCGTCTTGGAAGAGGTATCCTGAGGCGATCAGATGAAAAGCAGAAGAGAAAGTTCTAGCTTGGGTTGAGGCACCGTGAAGGAGTAAAGAAACAGATATAGCAACACTCTCTGGACGGGCAGCAGAGAGCAGTCCAGGTTGGGCACTCCATCCCCCACCCCAGCTCCCTCCAAGTGGTTTCCCTTCTCAGAGCACATCAAAGGCCTCAGAATATATAGAGACACACGATACCATCCCTTCTTTGCAGACATTGTCATAAAAGAGGATTCCAACTTAGAATCCGAAATTGAAAAGCCGGAGAAGACGGGGCGAAACCTGAGATTCTAGCACAGATGACAGGGCTAAAACAACCAAGCAGGAGGAAAGCAAATTCAGCAAGGCCAGTCCCCACGGCATGCTAGGACACCTTACACGCAGACATCTGAGGCCCCCCGGCTCGCTTTCAGTGGGCCAAAGGATTAGGGTGGGTACACACTTACAAAGTGAAATTGGGTTAAACCAGATGATGGGAAACTGAAAGGCTGATATTTTTTCTCCAAGTCAAAAATGCATTGATCTATTTATAAATCTGGGTGCCGACATCAGAGATGGTCAGTGTCTGGTGGGGTGGGGGTCTTTCCTCCAGGCAGAGGCTCACGGGAAGCCTCTATCAGCAGGCAGAGCCTCTGTCTCTGTGCCTCCAGTTCAGTGATGGGTTTGAGGAGAAGGCCCAGGACAGAAACCAGCCCCAGCTCCCCTCCCTTCTTAGAAATAGCTCCCCAATTCTCAACCCTACCCTCATTCCTCATCACCCCACCTCCAGACCTGAGTTCTTCAGAGAGCCCATCTTCCCTACCTGGCCCTTTGCAAATGCTTCCTTAGACCTGCCTTCCTTGAGGTGGGCACCACCAGCCTCCTTCTCCTCTTCAGGGCTGACAGCTCCTTCCCTCACTGTTGACAGACATCACATTGGAGGAGGCTCCTGAGGGCCGTTTCCCTCTCTGCTGCATGGTCTTCTCCTTGGAAGTCACACAGCCCCCAGCTTCCTCCTCATCACCGTCCCTTGCTCTCTGCCTACCCCGCATCTTGCCACCTCCTTGTCTCTCATGCCTCAGTCTCCTCACTGCATTTCTGAGGTAGAGCTGCCCTCTGCTGAAATCCAGGGCCATGCAACCTGTTCTGGCGCCCTTCGCCTGTTGGCACTTTCTCTTATCAGCCATCTTGTTCCCATTGGTTATCTTTCTCTTGGACTCTCCATCTCCGCTCTCAGCTCTTGCCCTCATCCTTTCCATCTGTACCCGGCACCCTTGTCACGAAAGGGGACTCCAATTTAGTATCAGAAATCGACAAGCCCAAGAAGATGGGATGGGGGTAGCCTTGGCTACCTCTCAGCCACAGCTCTGTCAGAAGCCTCAGCTCCTTTGCCTCACTGGTCACATGGCCAAGCCACAGTCAGGTCCACCGTCCCTTTCATGTCTACGTGAACAAGGCAGGCAGTGCTACCAGGTGCTGTCCATGCAAGAGAGTGAACTCCGTTCCTAGTGACATAACAGGGCTGTGACTGTCCACTGAGCTTCAGTCTCCTGTTCTCTAGAGGGAGAGCTTTAAAAGCCTTGAAAGGTCTTGTCAGTATCCAGCCTTGCTTCCCATAACAATTACCTCACTTTTGCCAAAGACCTTGACCTCCTGCTCTACCTGCAAACTCATTGCCACACTGTCCTCATTCATGCCTGGGAATGACAAGAGTCTCTGCGCTAAGGCCAGGCAGCCAGCATCCACACGGTCTCTGCTGCTTCTCCCCCTGTAGCCTCCAGCTGCCCTTCCCTGCTCTCCATAGCCTCTGAGCCATTCAGTCTCCATCAGCATCCCCTGCTGCCCTCTTGTTCTTCCCAGAAATTAAACTGTGGCCAAGCTCATTCCATCTTTAGACTATTTTAACCGCCATCTAAAGGTGGTTACCTGAGAGTCAGGACCTGATCCTTGTCCTCTGCTGAGAAATGCTTTCTTTGTGAGTTCTCTGCCCTTTCTACCATGCCATACTCCCTTCCCTTTGGCCATATTGTATCTCATGATACCGATCCTCACAACATCCACAGTGGTCACTGTTTGGTCCTTTGCTTTCTGCCCCACCCTTAAGTTCTTGATCCCCCTAGCTCATCCTCCTCCAAGCCCTGTGAACCCCCACTTGCCTTGGAAGAGTCTACTCTACTACCGCTCCCCCAAAACCGTCCATCATGTCCCTTTCTGGGACGACTTCTCTCCCCACCTTTCTTGGTTGTTCTCATACTTCTCCTGGCTCACGTATAACTTACATTTTCAAATTTTGTTCTTCTGCCCTACACTTGAGATCCAGGAAACTGTTCTTTAGTGGCAATTCCTCAAAACACAGCATGCCTTCGTGACCCTTCATGCAGTCCCCTGCTTCCTGTGTTTTTGTCTGAATGGAGCACACCCCATGGCCAGGCCAAACCTGTAGACCTTGGCCCCTCCCTTACTCCTGCATCCCTACCCATGGCTTCTTCCTACTCCATAGTCCTCACATCTTCCTGGTTCTCTCCATACCCTCTGCCTGGACCTAGTGTACGATACCATCAGAAGATCTCCCACCAACTGAGGCTCCACAGAAGCCAGGCATCTATGCGCCCTGGTCCAGACTGCATTTTCTACTACCCACACTAAACCGACCATCCCAATATGCATTGAGTGAATGAAAATGAATGCTCTCCCAGCTTCCAGCCAGCTACTCTTATGCCATTCCCCAGACAGGGCTCAGTGTCCTCCCAAGTAAAATAGAATCCTTTATCACCCACCCCCCATTACCGACCATCTAAAGACCAGTCTTGCTCAGAGATTGAATGGGCCCTTGTCTTGCCTGTTGCATGGGCTGGTCTTGCCCATCAGAGCCATTCCCAGCCGTGTCTCTTGCCGCCTTGCAGAAGGCAGGAACATGAGAAGTGGGAATCCCTGAAGCCAGCCCATTGTCTGTGGGTCTCAGATCCACCACTTCTGAGCTCGGAGGCCCTTTGTAGTCTTTGTGCCATGGGTCTCTGTGTTCTTCCCCCTTTTTTTAAATGGGGGAGACAGTCTCTTCTATTAGAGATACTGTAAGGGCAACATGAGTTAATACATAAAATGCTCACAGTGGCCAATGGCTGGATTCAGGGATTCCATACATGAAAGTTGGTTGGGATAACAATGGTTCAGCAGGTTGTTCACTGACAACTGTCGAACGCTGTACAACCCTGCATCCGGAACTCAGCCTGGCTTCTTCCCTCCACCCCGAGAGCCCCTCCTCACTCTCACTGCCAAGCCTCTTACTACTGTCTCCTCTGTGGTCTTAGGCCTTCTCCAAGTAGCTTTATCTGGCCCGGGGCTGGGATTCCACGAGGTGAGCAAGATGCTCGCTCTGGGCACACAATTTGAGGGTGGGGCCCCGACCTCAGCTATTAAGATAAATAGCACTTTTAAAATCAAGATTAACACAAAAAAGCCACGGCTTTAAGTGAAAAGCAGTCGTTTTAATTGGAGGAGACAAGCTGAGATGCTAAGACGAGGGTAAGAGGGGAGGTAAGCCATCCAAGTAAGAGGCTGGCATCCGTACTGGCTTTAAATGTTACATATGTTAATTATGATCTTCTTAAAAAGGCACCATAACATGTTACGATTGAGCTGTCAGCAGAATAATTACAATGAAAAGAGTTTGTCTTACGGAGTCCTGGAGGCACTTAACACTTTGTGTGCCTTGCTCCGTGCATCCGGTCTTCAGCCTGAGACCCCATGTTTCATCCTTTGGTTGTTCCAAGTTGACAGAGACGATTTCCATCTCCAGGCACAGACCCCAGCCCACAGCAGGTGCTTGTTACATGGCTGCTATTTCCTTGCTGATAGGGAGAAATTAGCCAGCAGTGATTGTATGCAAAGAATTTGACTACACAATGGGGGCTGAGAAGACCACCCCCCCATCCCAAAACACATGCTCTCTTGAGCCAGTCAGAGCCTCAGACAAGCCTCAGGCATTGATTCAGGCACACGTACCCTACTCATGTATTTTGTATGGCGGGACCTCACTAGGGAACCTTAAATATGGCCTCTGTCCTCCCATGCCAGGTAATGTTTGCTGTCACTGCCCCAACAGTTCTTGCGTCCCAGAGAACATGTTTGGGGACATTGGCAGAAGGTGGGTTCTGATGTTTCTTTCTTTAGATCCTTTTTGCCACATGGGGCCCTTCTTCCTGTCCTTTAGATGACTGGAGTTCTAGAATCTGAAGCAAGCCCTTCCTTCCTTGGATGATTCAGTGTGGCTCCCTAACATACACAAAGCCAGTTGGTGTGCGTGCATGCATGTGTTTATGTGTTGTATCCATGCATGCATGCACACACATGCCAGCTGACTTGTACTGGAGATTCCTTGGTGCCTGCACATGGTCAGACTGACCCCTACATTCTGGGATCCCTAATGTTTCACTTGGAACACACAACTTGGAATGCGGTCCCCACACAGCACGCTTTGTCCCGGCTGCTCTCAGCAGAGAGCAAGAGGCTTGGGGGATCATGTGAATGTGACCGTCACGAGCCTGCACCTCAGTGAGTGAGCCTTTGTGGCGCTGATCAGCTCAGAGAAGCAGCTCAGCTCGCAGCAAGAAAGTTTCTGCAGAATCACACAGTGACTCCTGGAAACCTTGGCTCCTGACCACCCATAACGACATCCACTGAAGAGACAGGGTCCCTTCTGCTTGAGAGTCCTGGAAAGTTACCCAACGCTCCCCCTTGGAGAATCCAGGACCTGCTCTCCCAAACCTCAGGTCTCTCACAGTCTTCCCTTCCACAGCTGACATTTTCTCAGTGACTTCCTGTCTCCTTGCAGGCCATCTTCCTCCCTAGAGGGAGCTCCTCCCCACCCCCGCCCCACCCCCACTCTCTCCCTCTCATAGCACAGAGCTGGGCAAAGGGTAACTAACTCAAGAGCCCCTAGAGATGCAGCCAGGGCAGACTCCTTGCCTGAAGCATCTGGGTCCTGACTGACTCCTGGGAGTTGGGGTGGGGGAGCATTAACCTGCGGAGATCCACCAGGCTGTGCTGTCTCAGCCCCGCCTCCAAGACTGGCTCCCCAGCTGGCTCAAGCAAACTTCAAGTATACTTTAAAGAGTCGTTGGTTTCTTTTTATCTGCTACTGTCTCCAATTGGATCTACCAAAAAAAATCTTGAAAGCTCTTCTGTGTCAGAAGGCATCCGGTATCGATTGCCGTTTACTCTGGCTTGCAGGGAGGACAAGATGCACAGGGCCACTGCCCCTTGCCTGAGCTCACTACTCAGGTGGATGGGCCGGTTTTTAAAATCTGTCCAGCAGTGTTCACAAGCCAGATGCAAAGTGAAACCATGGCGGGATGTCTCCAAACTTCGGGACAGAGTAGCTCCTGGAATAGGTCTAATGCAGAACACAATTAAAGTACGAAAGGTTTATTTTACTTTAATATTTAGGGGATAGTGCCCACCTTGCTGGGGCTCCATCCATGGCCATGGAGCTCGAGGCAGGGCTTGTTCACATCTTTGACAGAGCAAGAGGCGAAGAGCTCAGGCCACATAGAACCCGAAACAGATGTCCCTCAAGGCTCCCTCTCAGCCACCCACTTCTGCTAACTAGGTTACTGTCCCAGAAGTTTCACAACCTCCCAAAACAGTGCTACCAGATGGGGATTCCCAAGCGTTCAAACACAGGAGACTGTGAGGGAAATTCTGCATCCAAAGCTGTAACACCCACCTTTCATGACTGCAGATATCCAAGTCTCTGTGATACAGTGTGTGGACACAAAGTCACAGGCCATGATAACCGAAGGCCCTATTGTCTTAGGACACTGTCGTGCAGGACTTAGGAATCCCGTGTAGGAACTCACTATAGGCCAGCCTCGGAGCCTGCAGTGGGGATCATGTGTTGCCGGAACAGATGTGACATCACCCTTCCTGTCTCTCGTTTTCTGTCTTCTTGTCTTTCAGAGATCGAGCAGGGCAGTTGCGGAGACCCCGGCATACCTGCCTATGGCCAGAGAGAAGGCTCTCGCTTTCACCACGGTGACACCCTCAAGTTTGAATGCCAGCCTGCCTTTGAGCTGGTGGGGCAGAAATCAATCACGTGCCAAAAGAATAACCAGTGGTCGGCTAAGAAGCCAGGCTGTGTGTGTAAGTGAGCAGGGGTGGTCACTGAGGGGGCTCCCTGGAGAGGCAAGCTGGATCCGTAGCTAAGGCCCCGTCCTTGAAAACCTACAGTGGGTACCCACAGCTCCATTTGGGGTGGTTTCTCTTGTTCCTAGAAAGGTGGCTATCTGGGTCCCCGCATCTAATGTAGAGTACAGCTCTTGATCTTTGGAGACCTTCTTTGACATAGTATAACCATCAATGATGACCCTAAATGCAAGGTAGAGATGGCTGAGCCTGGCCCGTGGAGGTCGGAGCAAGGCATGCTTCCTCACTCTTGTCACCACCACCGCAACACCACGCTGTGGTGGGATGGGCAGATGTCTCTAAGTTCGTAGACAGTGTACCAGCCTCGGAGTGCTACAGGGCTCAGAGGCCTTGGGACAGGGGTGGAGGGGATTTCCCATGATCACTCCATCTCGTGTGGTATTAGGGAGGAGAGAGGGCTCCAGATGTTCTTGCGTGGCTGATCTTCTTGGGGAGGAGAATGGATCTGAGTGGTCTGTTCTGTGGAGATAAGAAGGCAGCCCATCATCTTTCTTGTATGTGTTGGACATACTTTGCGGCACCACCAATATCAGTCTTTAGTCACAGTGAGATTCTAAACATGAGGGGCTGTTGTGGCAAGGGGGTGGGGGAGGCCAGACATCGTTGGTGTCAGGACGTCTTGAGGTTTTAGCTTCTCTGGGCTGTCACCTCTTCTCCTCCCAGCCTGCGACACTCAACTCCTCCGGCTCTTTCCTTGAATTCTCAGTGAAGGGCAGTCTGCCTGACCCTCTGATCCCCTACCCACCATAGTGGACAACTCAGGCCTCTGAGTTCTGCATGCTACAGATTAACAGCCCTTTAGGGATGCCGGGGGGATCTCTGATGAGAAATGGCTGGGTGAGTTGGGTCATACCTCTGGGATTATGCTGCTCAAACTAAAAATAAATTGCTTTGTCTGACAAAGCATTTTCTATGACTGATAAGTTTATGTAAAAATTCTTCAGAGCTTTAAAGATCAAATCACTCTCTCAGATCCATATGGAATTGCTCTTAGTGAAGAAAAAAAATCAAATTGCCTGATATCTCCCCAGGTGTGCTCCTGGTGTAGGTGGGAAACATTGTCAGCCAGTGTTGGCCCCGTTGAGTATTGGGAACCGTGGTGATACAAGGATCAGGGATAGTTAGCAGGGGCAGCTCAGAATGAGCAACCAAGGGCTCCATCAGCATAGCAGAACCAAGCCAGGCAGAGTGGGGCAGAGCCTGCCCTGTTGCTGCTAGCCGGAGGTCCTAGCTAAGCTAAGAAGGCAAGGCCCAGCTATGAGATTTCCCCAGGCAGCATTGAGCTTAATTTTTGAAGTTGATCTTGATAAACTGAATCAGGGAACATTGGAAGAAGCTGAGTTTTGTGAACACAAACCTAGGAGCCGGAAGGAGATATATTTATGGGGAGATTGTGCTCCTGGGCCCCACCAGCCAAACAACAAAAAAAAAAATGTGTCTAGCAAGCAGAAGGCAAACTGAGGAAGGATAGTGATAGCCAATGGTGGCCTCCAGGAAGGTGCTTGACTCTGTGCTTCTGAAGAGCAGTGCTAGAACATTTCTCTAGAATCTTCCCGAAAGACCAAGACCCAGCAGGCCCTTCATCTCCAGAAGCAGTGTGCTGAGCCCTGTTCACAAGTAGCTGAGAAGAGAAAGACTAGGCTATACTGGCAACAGTGGGTCCAGCCTGTGCTCTCTACGGTGTAGAGCAAGGATGAAGAACCAGGGCTTGTTAATGAGAACCACAAAGCTGGTACTCTGAGCAGCTGGCATGACAGGCTATCTGGAAAGTTCTGGGATGGAAGGGGACCCCGCATGTGTTCAAGTGCCTCCATCAGTCGGCTGTGTCTGCTTACTTGGGTCTAGAAGAACACAACTTGAGTCCCAGCGAGAGGTTGGCTTGAGTGGAAGAAGGCAGGAAGAACTAGCTCTCCCCACATATGACACAGAGGACACCTGTCTTTATACCTCAGAGTACCAGGGACTGCCATCTGTCCCCATCTCTGCTCAGTTTCTTAGTCCCTCAGCTCATACATTCATAAGTCCCAGCCTGTCCCTCAGGGAACTCGCCGCCTACTCCTGAGAGAACAATGCTAAGATTACTCAAGATTCCCAATCTAGAAAACCCATTCTTGCCCCTCACTGAGCTTCCCAGCTGTAGCCAAACTGTCTCCTCTCTAGGACCCTGCTGACCCAACAGGGTAGCTCTCCATCCTCACTCCCCAGAGGCTGCATCTCCAGGGTCATATTTATAGTCAAAGATAACTGTAACAAGGGAACACGCCCCTTCCCCCCCTTGCACAGCAAATGCTGGGAAACTGGTCTCCAAACTGGGTCATCACAGCACAGGTCACACCTTGACGGAGAGCTGCTTCAGCTCCTGACTCTAGATCAAACCTGCACCATAGTTTCTGATCAATAGAAAAGGGACAGCATCTATAAATGTCTATAAAAATATAGAATAGTGAGGTTGCCTGTCTGTGTCGTAGAGTGTCCCTTACACATACACACAAAGGCGCTTCCGGCAAAAGGCAGCTCATCTGGAGAGTCACTCACCCCTCCCCCCGGGGCCCCCACATTAGTCACAGTAAACATCAATAGGCACTTAGCCAAACAATGTTGCTCTCTCTTTCATAGGAGTTAGAAGGGGACCAGGGAGATTCTTTTGATGGCTGAAATGCCTTAGAATGATTGTTCAAAGAAGTGTGAAGAACTGCTCTGTTCTGTGTCAGCATTTCCTTCAAAAAAATAGCTCCTCCCTAGGGAGTTGCCCTGCCAAACCCACAAATACCCACACCACCTTCATGTTGGCCGGCATTTTCTGCAGTGAGCAGTGACTTCGCCATCCCTCCCCAGCTTCTGAGATGCCCTTACTGTGAGGGATGCTCGGCAGATGGCTTTCCCTGTCTCAGGTTGACTTGCTCCAACCCAGCTCACAGAGCCAGCTCTGCCCCACTCCCTCTCTTGTCCTCCTGAGTCAGTCTGCCTCTCCAAGGGCCACTGCTCCATGTCAGCCCAGAGTGGAAGCACACGCCATCCGGTCAGCCATGTTGACTGTCTGCTCTGTGCCAAGTGCCAGGTTCAGAGCTGCTCTACTCCATCTCTGCTTTGGGAATTTGCTCACAGTGACTGCCCTGAAGACGGTACACTGGGATGGGATCCCATCTGCCTTACCTCACAGAACGTCTGCTTGTTTTAGCCTCATCCTTACCAGATGATCGCAGGCATCATCAGGCAGGGCAGTCTTTTTCCAGAGAAACAGTGAGGAGGAAGAGACAAATAAGCTGAGGGTGGTTTGCGTAGTCCTTGATGCTTGGTTGACAGGGGAGCTGAGCACTTCGCACTTCATGAAGAAGCCAGGAAGCCAATTATCAGCCCATTAGCAGCCATTTTCCCTGAAGTTGCCCAACAGCTCTCACCAGGGCCTGGTCAGGAGCACAGAACCTGCTCCTTCCCTTTTTATCTCCCCCACCCCCATAAGAAAGTGTGAGTCCTAATTGCTCTGGTCTTAATGTATAGGGTGCATGTGTGAAATGAGAAGGTGGGGCCTCCTCAAAGTATACATCAACAACACAGCCTTGAGGGTTCAACCAGGGAGAATTGACCCGTGGGTGCTCTCAGGGAAGATGCTCAGAGGATGCTGGGATGGCGCTTGGCCTTGAAGATAAGGAAGAAGGGTGCCTCCCCACAGGGTTGCTATGAGAAACAGTCTCTCCCTGGTATCTATCTGCCTGTTTTTTTTCTCCAGTTTGTTCCCAACCCCTACCCCACTTCTGTGATGGAGAAAGGGCTGGACTGGACTATAGGGCTATCAAGATGCTGCCTTTTCAACTGCTAGAAGGTTACTCCAGAATAGTCAGGCTCTGTAATGTCGATACTTTGTCCCAGAGAATTGCCAGGTCTTTAGCAACATCTCTGTCTTCTACCACACTGAACACCACCACCACCACCACCACCACCACCACCACCACCACCACCACCACCATGTACTCTGCGTACCAGCTAGGGCAACCAAAAACATCTTTAGACACCGGCAGCCATTTTTTGGTGGAAATCAAGAAAAAGAGCCATGCTCCAGGGTAGCTTAGTGTTGTCTCAAGAGGTCCCCTGCATTTTTGAGGCTATGCTAAAATCTGAATTATCTTGATAGTGAGAGAGCATGTGGCATGGAGGAGGCTGATGCCTTTCATGTGTTCTGTCATTGGGAAGATGTAAATCTTCCCAATAATGTTTGCAGAACAGGTGTTCCCTCTGGTTAGACCACCAAGTCCAAGGGGATAAAGGTACTAACTCAGAGGCTAATCAGAAACCAGATTTCCTCTCCCAAGTCCTGTACATTTCCCATCACACCAGATTCCCAGAATCTGAGGGCTCGGCTGAGAAGCAGGGTCAAAGAAAGAACACTTAGGATAAGATATCGAGCTGGAGTGCAGATGCACACTGTTGACTGGGTTTCCCCAAGAGGTAAAAGCAGTTCTGAGGAGTGTAGCACATCCCTGAAGGGTAGGTCCAGAACTCTGAGGGAAATAGCGCTGTACTCTGGTAAGGAACCCTATTCTTCATCTCCACTTCTCAAACCTTCTGTCCATCAGAGCTTACGAAACAGCTCTCTGTGTACAAAGTCAGTAGCCAGGGATGGTGTGTCTGTTCCCTACTGTGTTATAAACTGGAGAACCCTGGGGTGTGGGGGGTACCCTGCCCTGGCTAAAGGGTGACTTGTGCCCATGTCACATGCTACAACTCTATATCCAGAAGCATCCACAGCTCAAGGGAAAATACCCAATACAGGAATTTGGTATATTCCGGAAATTTTAAAGTTTATGTAAATAGGATGATTTAGATACAATTTTCAAAATTCAAATAAAATGTTCTCACTCTCCCTCCCCTAAGTGAAAAGCAATTTCACACTGACCCATCCTTTTCGTCTGCTGAAGGTTGACTGGTCTTCCCACCCACACGTAGTCCTGATGGCACTGGGCATACATTTTTGCGTGCGATGTTTCAAAGCCCACACCGTGTTGTATACCTTATCAGGATGCTACAAGTCTTTTATGCTCACATTAACAAGAACCAGGGGAATCTGCTGCCTAGTGATTGGGCCAAGACTCATGCAAGCAATTATGTTCAATTATTTTACATACGGTGACAATGGAAATATCAATGCATATGACTTCCTGCTCCTCTTTAAATTATTTTCTAAGGATAATTTTCCAGAGGTTGGGTCATCAGGCCAGTAGATAAACTTCTTTTTATAACTCTATACATATATACCGTCATGTATAAACTCCCCTCCCCAAGTATTCTACCCATTCATAATGCCAGTAGCCAAATCCTTTAGCCTCAGACTGCTAGTGTGGGGTCTTCCTGTCAAGAAGTGTGGTACCTCTTTCTCTGTGCACACATGCCTCCATCTTTACAGACAGAACAACTTAATGGCTCTCCTCCATAGGTGACATATGTCACCTTTAACAGCTTCATTAGACCTCCATATACATGTGGCCTTTGTAAATGGGAGAATTTAATGAGTATATATTGAATATACCCTTAGGGCATACATCA
Organism: Rattus rattus; assembly: GCF_011064425.1. Taxonomy (NCBI): domain Eukaryota; kingdom Metazoa; phylum Chordata; class Mammalia; order Rodentia; family Muridae; genus Rattus; species Rattus rattus. Next base: position 29,786,003 of record NC_046154.1, on the reverse strand, counting down.
GTTGATTACTGAGACCTTCCCAAGATTCTGGTAAAAGCTGTGAACCCAAGACTGAGGGGCACAGGGCTTGACCCCGGAAACTCTCTCCATGGAAAACAGACCCATTATGTGACATTGTCCTTGTAGCTCAGATTTTTTACAGTGAGAGGTCATGGTATGGCATGCACACTTAGGTCTGTGTCTCTTGAGCCCATGGGCAGCTGACACCACCACAGATGTCAACCAGTTTGCAACAGCCAACTGACTGGAAATCATCAGTCAGAAGGCTTGACCTGAGAATGTAGGCCAGAATTGGGGCCATGATGGAAAGGGAGAGATCTGTGTGATAATAGTGAGTTCTCAGAGGACCCATAGGGCATGGGTAAGCCTGTGCACAAGGATATGTCCCAGGAGCGCATGCATAGGAATGCACACATAAGCACACACCTGTCCATTTATGCTTATGCATGCACATGAAAGCAAGCATCTGTACATGTAAGTATGCACACATAAGCACACATCTGTGCATATGCACATGCATACACATGCATATCCAAGCACGCATAAGCACACACTTACACACACATGCACACATGTTCTTGTGCATTGAACATTTGTGCTTGGGTTTGCAGTGTTTTTTAGAAAGGTTGTAGGCACATGTGAGTGAGAGACAGTGGGATCTAATGCCGATAAAGTCTGTCAAGAGTCGTAGACTCCCTTTCGGGGCAGGGGTGTCAGGGGTTCCTGGAATCCTGGTCACTAGATAAGAGCATCAGTCCTGGCTCCAGCCCGAGGTCCTCGTGTGCAAGTCTAGGAGACTTCGTCTTCCTTTCAGTAGGGAGCTCATTCTATTGAACAGAAGCTCCATGTGGCACACACACACACACACACACACACACACACACACACACACACACACACACACACACACACACACACTTTACCAGTCTTATATTCATTATTTTTGTGTTTTGCTGTTTTGCGTTGTTTTACATCTCCATGTAGACAAATTCCTCAATATTTGTGGTTTCTTTCCAAAGCTGACAAAGTTGTCATTCTGTCATGATCTGAGAGACAGTTTGTTCTATTTTTAGCTACTTGTCAGTGATTTGATTTCGAAGCTGTAATTTGTTAATCCATCTGGAGTTTATCTGGATGAATGTATAATATTGTCCAAACTCTTAGGCAGTCTTCCAACATAAGTTTTAAGTAATTCCCCTCCCTTGTGATCCGAGGAAAATAGATTGTTTTATCGCGCTCCGAATCCTCAAATGTAGTTAAGTCTCCTTCCCTGACTCGCCCTTTGTTCTCTTGCTCTGCGTCTGTCTCGGCCCTGGTATTGAATAATTTTAATTGTTGTTTTATAATATGTTCTAATATCTAGCACAGCTAAAAACGACTCCTTCCTCCCTTAATTATTTTCTCTTTCAGAATAGTCATTGTTATTCCCAACTGTTTGTTGTTCAAGATTAATTTTAGAATCATTTTGTCAGAGTAAAAATAAAAGCCTACTGGGATTTTGTGTGTGCGCTCCTGTTAAACCATAAATTAACTTGAAGAAAACAGATGCTCTTCTAATACACCAGCTTCACACCTAGACACTGGCGTGTCTCTTTTGCTTCCTCTACCTGCGTTGGACTAAATATAACAGCTCTGTCGTGCACTACGTAGAGGTCACAGCCATAGCTCCTTAGCTGTCTTTTTACTGTCAGGTGCTTTTTGCAGGACCCTGCCCACCTCTGCACTATGCACCATGACCTGATGAAGTTTGCCCTCCTTTGTTCCCAACAAACGATAGCTGGCAACTGGCATTCCCTGTAAAGACATGATTCCAAATTCTCCAATTTCAAACATTCTTTCCTTTGGCCCAGAAAATATCGTAATAGCTAGAGCCCTTGGAAATTGCCTTTTTCAAAGGCTCAGAGCCAGGGCTGGGATGGGCCCAGATCTGAAACCGTCAGCCTCTGTGTGGGGACAACACTCCTGGGGGGGCCTTTGTGTTGGGGCCAGGAGCTGCCTATGAGCTAGGTGAGCCTGTTTGAGGAAATGTCCTCCAGGCTCTGTCAAGGTTCCACCTACCTCAGAGGACCCCGAAGAGATAAACTGGGAACATGGGGAGTCCCAGGGTACCCCCTCTCTATCCTCTGGACCTCAAAAACTTGGTTTCTAAGAACCTGCACCCTGGCCTTGCTGCTGATGTATGGAATAGGGAATGGCCTCCTCTGTAGGTGGGCCACCAGAGAGCCTGTGTGATTTATTTGTCACAGAACTGAAAATGTCATGATAGTCATGGCTGTGAAGCATCATGGTGCCTTGGGGTCAACCTGGCTAAGGCAAGACTAAGATGAGAAAGTTAAGGGCTAAGAGAATTGACTCTGATAAGAAGTTGGCTCGCACAACAGCACTGTCAGCCTGTACGAGAAAGGAGTCAACGCTGTCAGGCCAGGCCAGGGTGGGTCTCATAATCTCTTGTCACCTTTGTGTTGGAATGGGCATGGGAAAGAGACTTCTGGGTAATAGAGTCTACCCCTGCAATGCGTATCCATCTACCAGACGGGCCACAGTGACAGAAAAGTGCAGTGCTGAGAGCAGAAACTAGAGAAGAAATTGCAAACTGGTTCGGCAGCCTCATAAGCATTAAGCATTAAGGAGGGGTCATCGAGAGAGTGACAGTGAGAAGGGCCTATGGGTAAGCTCTGCTCCCCGTCCTCCCCCAAGCACACCAGATGCTGACTTGAACCATCCCACACCTTCAGTCACTGGCTTGTGGGAATGGAATATTCTAGTCAAAGTGTTGTCTGGCCTAGCTGAGCTTGGTTTAGAATCTGGCTATAAAAATTGCATCTGTGGAACATAGGCATGAAATGTTGGAGCTGGCCAGAGGCTAAGAAGTCAGAGGCTCATGGTGAATGTTCCCTGCATGTGTTTCATTACAGTGTCCAAGGAGGTCAGTATGGATGCTGGATATCACCTGCTAGACTCACAATTTCTTTGTTCAAATACTTTGTGGATTAAGGTGGTGTCTTAGGTGACTCTGCTCAGTCCCAAAGCGACCCAAACCCAGCTCATCAACACTCATCAGCATCACTCATGGACATATTGAAATACAACATACCTGGCCTCATTCTCTGAAGTTTCCGGTTCGCTAGGCCCAGGAATGATAAGTTCTAGAATGTTCCCAAGTGATCTAAATATCAAGGCAGATTTCTGAACCACTAACATGGAACGCCTACTGTGTGGCAGTGGCTTAGGGATTTCTGAGATCTTTGGTCCCACTGTGAGATAGCAGCACGTGAGCTGTGGCACCATGTCACATGACGTGACCTGTTACGGTCAGACATTGGGACTGGCCAGGCCTCAGCTGCCATGGTGGTCCTGATTTCCTGGAGCCTATGGAATAGTAGCCTCCATGTTGGTATCCTAGCAAGAACAGGATGCCTGGCCTCATGCTTGGACCTCACATGCTGGAGTGATTTTTCAGCTTTCCTTTTGTTTTAGCAGAATGGTTGTTGGAGGGTCTCTACTCACTGGGTGTTGTGCTTTTGGTGGGGGAGTAGAGGCTTTAGTTCTCCCATGGTCCTCCGGGAGCTCTTGGTTGACAGAACGGTCTCCACTTATTACAATGATATATGTGGTCACAAACTTCTACAAGGGGCTATTCCAGTTAGCAGTGTCCCCAAAGTCTTCTTGGAAGATTATGGCACAGTGAAAACTTTCAGCCCATTCCAAAGCAGAAACCTGTTCAGCACTAAGCTGAGAATGTGCCTGGACCCAAACCCTGGTCTAGACGTTTAGGATCGCCTGAATGCAACAGGGAGTGGGGAAATGACTAAGCTGTGTGTGTCTAGCCATGCACAGTCACTGCACTGTGGGGAATGGGAGACCACTGTCATCCTCACTTCCACCTCCATCAGTAACCACAAGCCAGCAGGCAGGCTGCCTTCTCTCTGCAAAACGCCCAGAGACCTGGGTGTACCTTCTCCTGGAGCTCTCCCACATCTGACTCAAAGAGCTGTGAGACAGATGCTGGGCTTCACAGACCAGCATCTGTGTTCCTCACTGTCAGATTGGGACTGGAACTTGAGACTCTGCTAATCCCCTCCTTCATCAGCCCGGGACAACGGTGCAGCATTCTTGACTGTGGGTTTCCTCAGGCTCTGTGGAGCTCAGGAGGGCTTCACTCACACTGATAGTTGAGTTTATAGTTGACAGTCCAGCTCTTACATACAATGGTCATCTTGTGGAGCAGTCAAGGGAAGGGTTTTTCAGAATAGGGCTGTGAGGGAGTCGGGGATTTGGCTCAGTGGTAGAGCTCTTGCCTAGGAAGCACAAGGTCCTGGGTTCGATCCCCAGCCCTGAAGGAAAAAATAAAAAAGAAGACAAAGTGTAGTGTTGGGAACCAAACTTAGGTCCTCTGCAGAATAGGGCTGTGAGCCCTCACCTCTGTGAACACCAGTAAGGCTCCTTAAAGGCCATGTGTGCCTCTGTGTGGCAGCCTGATCTCCTCGGGGTAAATACAACTTCACAGGATCATGCTCAATGGCTGCTCATCTTCCTCCATCTTCAGTGGATGGTGGCTTGAGACCTGCCTGGATGTGACCGTCTCTAGTTCCCATGAAGGTGCCCTGCTCAGATTGCCCTAGGAAACATGTCAGACTCTGAGAGAGCTCAGCACTTGACTGTGAGGCCTCAGAGCCCCAGGAACCCGGGCTTATAGCACCAACTGAGCTGTTGGAAACATTGCCACTCCTTCTGTTGGAGATGTAGCCACTCCCTTTCTCGAAGTCCTCTGAGTTCAGGAGATACCTGATCTCCTGAGCAGATCCTGGGCCTGACTTTCCAGGGTAGTAGAAACCAAACCTAATTTTAGAAGAACCCCAAAGACCCACTGGCATCTGCCTGTGTGACAAAGACAAACACCTCTGAGAGTTACTTGGAATTCTTAAAGGCCAGACACAGGTAGCTGTGGACTTCATGGGGGTGTGATATACTTATGAGCAGCCATTGCTGGGGACATGGGGGGAAAATGAGTCATTTGGGCCACCATGTTTTATCTCATGTGTCTCAGTTCCTCAGCATCCCACTGGAGACTCTAGACTCAGAATAAACATCCCTCCCATTCAAGTCATTTAGTCTATTAGCCCCATGTAACTGACAGAGCATCCTTCTGCCCACAGAAAGGGGCAGCCCTCATTTATAGTTGCTGAACAAGGGATGCACCATACCTTCAGTGGGTCCAGTTGGAATCTTCTGGGTCTGGATTGACCTGCCCATCCATGGAGCAGAGTGGGAAAACCTGAGTGTTGGGGTATGGCTTCATGGAGGCTGTGGTACAGGGAGGGTGGGAGGCATGTGTCTCTCATCACCTCACTTGGACAATCTCGACTGAGACCATTAAAGACACTGAGTGGAACTGTGAGGGAAGTCCCCCCCTGGGCCACAGACCTGGGCCACACTCCTAGTAAGCAGAAACTGAATTTACCCTCCCACACATCCAGCAGGCCCAGTCCTCTGCCACCCAAGCCACACGGCACCAAATCTCCATGAGGAAGCGACAGATGAAGTTTTTATACGTGTGAGACAAGATTCAGTCGGTATAAAATGTGCACCTCTCCTCCCCGTCCACCAACAGAAGAACCTCACACTGAAACCCAGTGACGGTGACTGAGATTAGCTCCAAGTAATTCCCCAAACTTCATGGTCTGCTTTCAAGCTAAGAACTGAGCGCCCAGAGTTCAGATTTGTCCACTTAGCCAGGCGTACTGATCGAGGGACCTTCTCCATGCTTTGTCTCATGGGCTGCCAGGATTGGTCATATTAGCTGGTGACACGAGGCCTCAGCTAACATCTGAAAAGCTTGCGTGTAGTGCAGTTCAGAGTCTGATCATGCTCGCAGGGAGTAGGTGGAGGCTAGGACAGGCTCCAGGACTGGGTGGGTGGGCCGGTTGGGGAGGTCACAGGAAGCTACCCTGACTTCAGGATAACCCCAGGTAACACCCTAGAGGTGATGCTGATAAGTGGAAGATTTTTGATACCGAGAACCTAGCCAGTCTCAAAGGAAGTCAGGGAACAAGGGGCCCTCATTAAGGGAGGGAGGGACATAGTTGTCAGACCCAAACAGAAAGCATAGGTGTAGGGCTGGGGTGAGGAATATGGACCCGAATGCTACTGCCACGGGATAAAGGATGGCAATGACTGTGTAGCTCTATTTGCTTAAACCCCAGCTCTTTTTGTTCTAGGCACCACCTCCTATTTTTCAAGTTTCCCGGTCTGAGCAATGCATAGCCACCCTAACCATGGCTCGACACACTCCATGCCAGGCAGGCAATTTGGATGCCAAGAGATATCCTGAGCTAAAAGGTCCAGGAACCCATCTGTAATGATCCCTTCCCCTCCTCTCTCCCTTACCCCATGCCCTTCTTTCCCTCAAAACACTTTTCTACCTCAGCTTCTTTGCACTTGAATGAATCTCACAGTGCTGGCTCCTTCTGACCACCCCAAAGGCCTTCTTCTAAGCACCTTATCCACAAGACCAACCCATCACCACTCACTCTCTCATACAGCTTGCTCAGAATATCAGTCAGTTTTTCCTGAGGCATCCACAGCCCCCACATTGCGTACCGTCTCTCTCAGGGTCCATCAGGACTGTATGTTAATTGTGGTTCTGTTAGGCTCTGCGTGGCCTCTCATTCTGGGACCCTCACCAAAGGACCAGACGACAAACAGAATATGTTGCTCTTACAGCAGGAGGCAAAGACTCCAAGGGACAGAGTTCTCCCAACCCCACCCCATCTGCAAGCATTGATACTTTGAAAATACCTGAGTCATGTCCACTTACAGCTCCATGTTCTAAAATTCATCAAAAGCACAAGCCAAGTTCAGTTAGAGTAGAAAAAAAACAGTATTGCCCACCAGAATGTAGAGTAGAGATGGGGAGCAGGGGAGGGGGACAGAGGCAGAATTGCACAAAATGAAAGCCAGAAATGTATATGTCTTGATCATCCTTCTTTCCGATTATAATCAGACGGTTAGAGAGTCTTGGCTCCTGTTTTTCTTACAGTGACCGTTAGTGATGCTGTGCTCTGGGTTTTATGGTGTAGGTAGGAGCCAGCACTGTAGAAGTGAGAGTGGACTTTGCTTGGAAGATGCTTGGCTCTCTGGGATCTATGAGCAGCTCTCCGTCTGCTGGAGTTGTAGCTCTTTGGGTACCATCGCATGATGTCAGTGAACCTGACTACAGACTCCATGACGGCAGTCAGGAAAGATAAGTGTGGAGTGGGCAGGACCCACATGGCTCAGAATATGGTGCTCAACCGTTTTACAGGCGAACAAGAGACGGAACCATTCTAGAAAAACAGAAATAGCCTAGGGAGAAAAAGCAGGCAGACGGTGAGCATGGCACATTTGTAACGCTGCCAGTCCTGTGGTCTGTCTGGACCGTGGGGCCGACTCAGGCAGGATGAAGATCAAAGGGGTTGGCAAAGGCTTTTCATCGTAGCGACTCTGGTGCCATTTAAAGAGTCTAGACTTCTTCCTCTATGCAGCAGGGAGTTTTTTTAAGAACGCTCCAAACAAATACTGAACAGGCAGAATTTGCGATGTGCAGAACTGACCATCCAAATGGCACCAACAAGGAGAATGGATCATAGAGGAGGAAGATATCAAGTGTGAGATCAGAGAAGTGCAGCACGGGGATGGGGCTCAACCTCTGGGGTGTGATGAAGATGATGTGTCAGTCACAAGAGATGCTGAAGAGAAGCAATAAGAAAAAGAAGTTAGTCAGTGATGGGCTATGGCGGTGGTTCTCAACCTTCCTACTGCTACAGCCCTTTAATACAGTTCCCCGTGCTGTGGTGACCCCCAACCATAAAATTACTTTTGTCGCTACTTCATAACTGTCATTTTGCTACTGTCATGAATTGTAATGTGATCCCTTTGTAAGAGTCATTTGACCCCAAAGGAGTCACAGCCTCCAGATTGAGAACCACTGGGCTATAAGGCAATGGTATATTTTGCTTAGGCCCCTGGAGTTGTCATTCCCAGAGGAAAGACCTGTAGGAGGCTTTCGGAAAATGGTGAAGAATTTGGTTTGAAATGCCAGTGGAAAAGCTTGGTAAAGACACGTGACAGGCAGTTTAAGATGACATCTGCAGTGTGGGTCTGAACATCCCTTGATTCTGGGTGGCTTCCTCTTGCAATGCATATCCCAAGGTTCTCAGAGGGAACCAGGGCTGTGGTTGGCCTTCCTTCTAACAAGAATGGACCCCGCCAGATACCCATATCACCAGAGACTCTCACACAGCTTCTTTGAAAGTCACAATGTTGGGTGATAACTTTAAGAAAGCTCCAACCCGAGAGATTATATCAAGAAAAAATGGAGGGAGAAGTTAGCAGACACTGACTGTTGGGGGTGTTGCTCTGTTGGTAGAGTGTAGGCGAGGTCCTGGGTTCAATCCTCAGCACCGCACACACCAGGCTTAGCTGTGGTAATCTTGGCACTAAGGAGGGGTTCAAGATCACCGTTAGCTACACACTGAGTTCAAGGCCTAGGATACATAAGACTTTCTCTTTAAAAAATGGAATAAAATTTTATATCTGTATCTATATATAAAGATAGATTAATATATCTTGCAATATATTATACATTTGTATGTATGATATATTCTGCAATCTATATTATATATTTGCACATATAAATACATATATATTTGCACATATAAATATATCATATATATATGATATATATATATATGGCAAAAGAAACAGAAGAGCGTTTGTGAGACTTCTGCTCGCAGCTCAGCCATGCTATCCATCAACACTGATACCTCAGTTTGCTGATCCAGAGACGCACGATGAGGCAAGAAGGCTCTGATTGGGCCGCTTGCACTCTGCTGAGCATTGCTGCAGAAAACCACCCAAGGAAGCAAATTGGCATCGCTGTAAGTTCATGGTTACCAATTTCAGTCAGGCCTGCAACAGTGCCCAGCAATCCATCTGTGTTCTCCAGTCTGTTCTCCCCTAGGCTGTGGAAGCTGCCACAAGCATTCTCTGCTCCCCTAAACCCACCCCAGCTCTCGCATCGCCCTTGAGAATGACCTTGCCCTCGGCTTCCCGGACGACACACTCGACTTTTGAGTCTAAAGACAGCAAGGCCCATAGCGTCCTCACTTCCCCATCCTTCCCTCCTTTTGTAAGAGGTGATCCAGCATTTCTCTCATCAGAACACCAGAATAGAGTATACATCAAGAAAAAGATTTCGGGGCTGGAGGGATGGCTCAGCAGTTAAGATTGCGTCTGCTCTTGTGGAGGACCCGAGTTCAGTTACCAACATCCACCGGAGATGGCCCATGACCACTTCATATCCAAGGGGTCCAACGTCATCTCTGTACTCGGGAGACACCTGCATGCATGCACAGACCCACACACATGTAATTAAAAATTAAATGAAGCTTTAACAGAGCCACATTTAGACTTACGGTTTCAAGACCTTCAAATACCTTTAGTGCCACCGAGGGTAGAGGGGAGGGAAGTCTGTCTACTGCTGGGATCGTAGCTCAGAAGGGACAAGTGCCCAACATGTGTGACATTCTGGGTTCAATCCCCAGCACGTCAAACAGCGTGTGATGGTGCAGATTTGTAACTCAAGGGCTGGGGGGAGCGGGAGCAGGAAAATCAGAAAGTCGGGGCAATCCCCTGGGAAATACTTAATTTGAAGCCAGTTGGTCTACATGAGACGGTCAAAGAATTGAAATATTCCTCCTCCTGGGAACCTTCTTACCATACATGTGACTCCGCTCTGTTTCTCCTTCCTGCTCTTAGCTGCGTACCTCAGCCCCGCCAGACTGCCAGACTGTCTCATGTTTGACAGTCCCACGCTATGTCCCTGTATGTTGGGGCAGTAACTGGAACTTAGCACTTTTCTTTTCTATAATAACGTCCATTTTTCTACCTCTTCATTGACAGACTTTCTTATTTTGTGAGCTGCTTTTTAATCTCCTTGGCCAGTATTTTTGTTGCGAATCTCTTTTTGTTGACTTGCAGTCCTTTGTATGTGAAGCAGAGTAAGTGTTTGGTCATGACGAATCACATAGATGTTGTCGAAAATATTTAATCCCAACCCGGGGTCTCTACCCCACCTTAGACCATTTAGTTCCTGGATAAAAACCTTTATATTTGCAATAAACCTTAAACAGTACACAAGGTGGGCAGCTACCTATCCTCTATGCTGTTAGAACGTAGTTTCCTGTCGATAACTTCAAGTTATCACTTACAGTTTACCAAGTTCTCTCTGGGCTGCTCTTATCTTCCGGTGGCCAGCCCTCATGGCGTCTTCTCCTTCCTTCTACTCCACCTTCTCCCTTCCTGCTCCCTCTCCGACCCATAAGCCCAGGAAACCTAAACCCCACCTAGGTCTCTTCTTCTCAACTATTGGCTGTTGACCTCTTTGCTTACCAATCAGAAATAACTTGGGGCCAAGGTATTCGAACATGTGGACTACCTAGTCTCTGGGACAACCTGGGTTGGGCCCTGCCCCTGCACTTAACATTACCATAGATAACAAAAGACCAAACCCTGAACACAGGGGTTTTCCTCCATTTGTTTCCCACCATTTAGCTTTTATTTATTAATTTTTGAAATACAAACGGTTTCCATTTCTTTAGTATGGTGTAATAATGTTTTTTTTTATGATTTGTGACTTTAGAATAAGGCTCACAAGTTACTCTCCCATCTCAGAACTTACACAAACCTTCCTTATGTATCTCTAAATGGACACTGCCAGGCTCCCTCTGCCTTCAATTCTTTCGGGACTCTCTGGATAGCATAATTGTCTTCTTTAAAAAGGTCTACCTATAATTTCTCCTAGTATTTCTGTGACACATTCAGTGAGATATGGACCTATTCTTTTCAACAACTGATTAGCCTTTTATCTTAGTATCTTGTCTACTTAAAACCCCACATTGGTTGCATGCTACTGAAGACTTTTTTTATCCAGTTACATTGATCTTTCATTTGTAATCAACGTGTATGGATGTTTTTATTGTGGCTTTGTAACAAGTGTTAATGCATTAAATTTAGTGTCTGCCTTCTCAAGCCTTCCCAACACTGGGAGGAATCAGGTATCCTGACTGAAAACTGGCTGTCAGAGTTCATCATCCCAGCTCCATCACTGAAGGCTGTGTGACTATAAGCAGGCTACTTGAGCTGTTAGCCTTGATTTATGTGTCTGCAAAATGGGGTTATTCCTGATATTTGTCCCGTCAATGATTGCTGCTAAGGAAACTCATAATGAGGTGATGGCACTCTTGGAATGACAACCAGAACCTCCTCTGCCACCAGTGCTGGTATCAAAGAGAGCTTGGCTATTTTGATCTGTTTGTTCTAACGGAGACACATTTTTATAGGTTCCAGAATAAATAATTGGCATGGATCTTACCTGGAATCGGGTTCAGTTTATACTATGATGTAGGATAATTGAAGCCTTAGCAATGTCACCTCTCTCTAAACCGGAGTATCATTTCTGTCTCTGTCTCTATCTCTGTCTCTGTCTCTGTGTGTCTCTCTGTCTCTTTCTCGGTCTCTCTGTCTCTCTGTCTCTCTCTCTTTGTCTCTGTCTCTGTGTGTCTCTCTGTCTCTTTCTCAGTCTCTCTGTCTCTCTGTCTCTCTCTCTGTCTCTCTGTCTCTGTCTCTCTCTGTCTCTGTCTGTCTGTCTGTCTGTCTGTCTCTCTCTCTCTCTCTCTCTCTCTCTCTCTCTCTGTGTGTGTGTGTGTGTGTGTGTGTGTGTGTGGAAGCTTTCTTTTAATATCAGACCAGGGTGTGTCTGTTCCTGGGCTGAGTTTGATCTGCTGGTTCTTTACCTCTGGTGTGTGAGGGGGAGGATATGAATATGCCCATCATCCCCACATTGTCATGGAAATCTGTTATCGGGGTGAATTTAAACTGCTTGCATATTGCTAATGTGTCTGACACTGTGAAGCAAAGCGCTGGCCTTGAAATTGTCCCACCCACTAACCAGTTTCCCAACTCCTCCGGATTCTTCCTTCATATTCATTTTGGAAAGACAAGTTTGCCCGGGAGTTCCTCCATCAGGTCACAGCTGTGTGTTTATTAATGTGTCACATGCTGTCTCTTATGATTAGATTATCACCTTAATGTTTTTAGTCTCCTCTTTCATTTTCCACGTATAAATACGCGCGTGCGTGTGTGTGTGTGTGTGCATGTTTGTGTATATGTGTGTGTCTGTGTGTGTGTCTGTGTGTGAGTGTCTGTGTGTGTGTGTGTGTGTGTGTGTGTGTGTCTGTGTGTGTGTGTGTGTGTGTGTGTGTGTGTGTGTGTGTGTGTGTGTGTGTGTGTGTGTGTGTGTGTGTGTGTGTGTGTGTGTGGGTCTGTGTGTGTATCTGTGTGTCTGTGTGTGTATCTGTGTGTGTGTATCTGTGTATTATATATATATATATGTGTGTGTGTGTGTGTGTGTGTTTCTGTGCCTGTGTGTATATGTGTGTCTGTGTGTGTGTGTCTGTGTGTGTGTGTGTATGTGTGTCTGTGTGTGTGTGTGTGTATGTGTGTATGTGTGTGTGTGTGTCTGTGTATGTGTGTGTATGTGTGTCTGTGTGTGTGTGTATGTGTGTCTGTGTGTGTGTCTGTGTGTGTGTGTCTGTGTGTGTGTGTCTATGTGTGTCTGTGTGTCTATGTGTCTGTGTGTGTCTGTGTATATGTGTGTCTGTCTGTGTATATGTGTGTCTGTGTGTGTGTATGTGTGTGTGTGTGTGTGTGTGTGTGTGTGTGTTTGATCCATATAAACACATAGAATATACTCTATATATTTTGAGTAGACAACCAGAAATCTTTCTATTTGTCTCGTCAGAAGCCAGCCTGTATTGTCTGCTTTTACTGCTTCTGAATTTATTCTCCCGTCTCTCTATAATCCTGTTTACTTAGTCTCTCTGTAACTCTTCCTGAGTAAACACTCACTTTGGTTTGTATTTCTTTATTACTAAATCATGGTTAAGGCTAAGAAACTGTCCCCTCCCTTCAGCTTTGCGCTGGCCTCATCAGTCCAGAGGCACTGGTATTGACTGCTCGATTCTTCTTTCCCCTTTGGACTCAGAAATTTATTTGAAGGGTTCAAGAAATTAGGCGTTTTTCTTGATTCTCTCATGGTTGATTTCATGACTTTATCAGAGGACAGAGGTAAATGTCATGAGACCGCTCTTCCCAGCATTTCACCTGACCGCACTGGCCTCTGAGTTGCTTCCATTTAACTTGAGTTTGAATTTGGAATGAGTGACACGGAGCACCTGCTGAATGTCACCCCCTGTCCTATAGATGGTTTAACAGCCAAGAGGATGCACCAAGTTCTTATCCCTGTGACATTTGCATGCTTGAAAACAGAACAACAGGTTTTGTTCTGCGGCTGAATTTGTTTAAATAGCCTTGCAGCCTAATATAAGGTCCATGTTTTCAATATTCTGTGAGCAACGAGAAAGGTCGTATCTCAGGGGTGCAAGCTTGGGCGAGGCATCGGCAGGCTGAGGCAAGGGGATCACCGGGTGGGGCTACAAAGCAAGGATAGATAGATAGATAGATAGATAGATAGATAGATAGATAGATAGATAGATAGATAGATAGATAAGTAGGTAGATAGGTAGACAGATCAGAGACAAATGAAACCAGGCATTATAGCCCATATCTCCCAGTACAGGACGGAGGATTACAAGGCTACCCTTGGCTATGCAGAGAGTTCAAGGACAGTTTGGCATACATGAGACCCTGTTTCAAATGAGCAGAACAGGTTGTGTTCCAAGTTTAAAAGCCACAGAGTCTATGCCTATCATTATAGCTTTTGGATCATCCTCATCTTTATTTATTTTTTGGTCCTCAGACTTAGATATTTTCTTGTGTCTGTATGGGTGCCTTGGGGCACACAAAATTCTAACGGATGCGTCTTCATTCTGGAATCCTCCCATCCATGCAGTAAATATCTTCCCTGGCCTTTAAGTCTTTGTCAGGATTAGTGAAGGCAACCACGGCCCTATCAGCCTGTCATTTTAATTGGCATTTTGAAAGCAGTGGAGCTAGCTAGCACAAGGACACCAGTAGGAAACCATGGTGAGTTTTCCACCTGCGTTTCCCGCTCAGGATCAATGTCAGATTCTATTGGGTACACTGATTACACACCCAGTTGTTAATGAGCTTTGACCATGGTTATTTCTCCAGTCCAGGTCACATGAGAGCCCTGTGATGTAAAACTTTGCTCAAGGTCAAGATTCTCAAACCCCACCTGGTTACCACTTGTGCATCGGAGGCTCCCAGTCTCTCCCCTCTTCTAAGTTGGATGTTTGACAGTGGTGATGAGATTCGATTAAAGCCCCTTTTGGTATGCTTCCTCATTCGGGACACGGAGAAACCAGTGCCTCCCATTCACTGATGGACCATGATAATGCGACCTGTGTGTGCTATTCCAGAGCAGGAAAGAGTGAGCCCTGTGGGACAGAGAGCACTTCCTTTGTCTGCCCTCCCTGGGACAGGTCTGGGTCATCTCTAGAGCTGGAAGGCCGAGCGTTGAAAGGCTACATCCTTGCTCTCAGCAGTGCCAGTTAATCAGCCCCGGCTCTCTCAGAGTGCAAGAAGAAATGTCTTGAGAGCTTTCCAGAAAGCTCTTGACCTTAAAGAAGGACCAAGAGTCAGGAGTAACATAATAGCAGAGAGTTGAGTGTTAAATTTAAAGCTCTCTCGCTCTCTCTCATGCTCTCTCATTCTGTGTGTATGTTTGTGTAGGTGTGTGTGTATATGTGTGTGTGGGGGGGAATGTGGGGTGAGGTGTATATGTGATGTATGTGTGTGAGATATATATGTGCTGTGTATGTACGTATGATACGTGTCTGCATATGGTGTGTGGGTGTGTGTGGTGTATGTGTGTGAGGTGTATATGTGTGTGAGGTGTATGTGTGGTATATGTGTTATATTCAGGTACACACACATACAAAGGCCAGAGGTCAACCTCAGGTGTTTTCCTCCATCACTATCTGCCTTATTTTTGAGGCAGCACCTCTCACTGAACCTGAAGTTCCTTGTTCGGTCTAGGCTGGCCAGCCAATGAGCTTCAGGGCTCTGCCCACCCCTACCCCTAGTGCTGGACGTACCAACCGACCTGCACCTTCTGCGCCTGGCTTGTCCGTGGGAGCTGGGATCTCAAGTCTTGCCCTCGCATTGGAGGCATTTTGCTCACTGTGCCATTCCTCCAGACCCTAGAACTTCTTGCCCCTGGCTGTTAAAGAGCACCCTAATGTCTGGGCCCCTTTCACCAACTAAATAGGAATATTTGGGGACCCAAGCAGTGGTGAACTTGAACCCTCTCTCCAGAGTGAAGGCTGAGTGGCCGTTGGTCAACTGTTCAGGCTTGCTTTGTCCCAGCTGTGTGTCTCATCCCCATTTGAGGGATTTGTTTTACCAGCAGACGAGCCTGTATGCATTTGTTGTTATAAATTACATCCTGTCTTCCTTTTAAAGCATCCTGCTTTGCATGTCCTCTTCTTAAACATCCACGGATTTTTCCTTTGAATTTTACTGGTTATTTTTTTTTCTTTCTAAATTGACTGCTTTGCTTTCTCCCCTTTTGGTAATTTTGAAGATAAGCTACTTCATATTCTATTACTGATTACACTTAACATCTTTAAATACATGCTCTAACCTATATTTCTCTAATTAACCACAGAAACTATAAAACAGACTTTCTTGCAAGATGAGGAAATTAGCATATCTCCTCCCTCCACCTTTCCCCATGATATCAGTAGAATCTGAAATATTTTACCCCAGGGTTCTGACTGGAATGATATTGCATGTGTTCTCTTCCAAGGAACATTTGTTACACTCACGTCCCATTTTACAACCACCTTCACAGCAGTTATCCAGATTCATTACTGTATTTGTTCCTTGCCGACTTTTTATTTTTTATGAACCACACCTTTCTGTTACTTGAATTCTTCATTTTGATTCATCTCTTTGTTAGATAGAGGAAAAAAAGAAACCCAACAACCTCCAAGTGGCATTTTATGACATTCATATGAATACTCTGTTCCCTGAAACCTTTGTTATCTGAGAGCAGTTTCCAGTCATCTTGGCTCTAACAGTCTGACTGGATCACATCCTACGTTACTTGAGTCCACATCTGTACCATGTCTCAGAGAAGTGCCTGGAGGGTCACTCCACATTATTTTCCTTAGGATCCGGAGTTGACTCAAATATCCATCCATTTCTACAGAGTTTGGTTAATTCGGTTGCCTGAGTTTTGGAACGGGATATCCTGTTAGCTTGGCATCTGCATATCACTGTCTTTTCAGGGTGTATCATGCTCATTGATTCATTCAGGAAGCATTAATTGAGCAACTACTGTGTTCCAGATGCTATGAGAGCCATTAGAAGTTCCAAAGGATTGAGTGGGAAAGATTTCTGCTCTCAGAAGTATCTCCTGGGGGGTTAATGTGTTAGGATGAAGAGGGCAAGTCTACAATGTGCTGATCAAGTGACAAGATGATTGGCCAGAGATGCAAAGGTGTCATGTATAACTGCTCTCAGGGTCCCAAATGGTACCCGTCAAGGCCTAGGGGTGTAGCTCGGTGGTTGAATGACTGTCTGGCATGTAAGGGGTTCTGGGTTCACGTCCCAGCACCACGGGGGAAACAAGGCAAATGGTTCCTTTGCACAGGAAGACAAATGATTCGAGTGCTGGTGTGGTGATACCAGTGTGCTGATGCCAGCATTGTTGTGGCCATGCTGGAGTGGTGATGCCCACGTGGGGGTGCTGGGTTCGAGTGCTAGGAATTAAATTCTCACATCAGATCCATTCCACGCACATGTTTAGTTAGAAATCATGGTGTCTTTGTCTTCAGTCCATCTTAGACTGTACTACAGGCTGTCTCCTGTCTGTCCTGAAGGTCCTTACCCTTGGATATCATTTGTATGATGCTCCATCTGGACTCAGTGAAATCTCAAGCCAGCATGGACATCCCTCTTGAGCCTTCTTTAGTGCTGTCAGCATGTCTGGGTACACAGCAGATCTGCAGATGTGAGGAGCCTCTTTAAGGACTCCGTGGGCAGACTCAGACCCCGTGGACATTCTTTGTTTCCTGCTGGGAGACAATGTGAAGGGGTGAGCTTTCTTCCTGGGGGCAGAATGCTTGGACTGAAACTTGGCACTGCCATTCACGAGTTACTGTGCCCTTGGCAAGCCACTTACACTCTCTGTGTCCCAGTGTCTTCATTTTTAAATGAGGTCAATGGTAGGTAGTAACTACCCTGTGGTGTTACTGTGATAGTTAGACTGAGTCTGCAATGGAAATAGTTAGAACACTGTCTATACTTAGCAAATGCTCGATAATATATAATAGTCACTAGCGTCAACTTTATCTTGCACTCCCTAAAAGTGTCTCTATGTCCTTCTCTCCCCTTGCCTCAGTTCTTTCTATATGTAAGCAATAATGCAAGAACGAACTGGCTAGATCTTAGGGTCTGAGCCTTTTGCCATTGCTGCTGCTGAATTGAATCAGAGAGCTTCCAGCAGAAGCTGGAAAAGGGAATACTCCCTTCAGAAAGACCGTGGGTGGGACAGACAGAACCAGTATGAAACAGGGGTTCATATTCCCTGCGTGTTTGTTTTCTTTTAAGTTTAGCAAAAAAAAAAATGATTTTCTTTTACTTTTCTTTTTGTTTTCAGTTGTGTTTGTTTTTTGAGACAAACTTTCTCTGTGTAGCCCCGGTTATCCTGGAACTCACTCCATAGACCAGGCTGGCTCCAAACTCAGAGATCCACCAGCCTCTGCCTCCCAAGTGCTGGGACTAAAGGCTTGTGCCAGCAACCCAGATATAGCCATCCAAGTTATCCGTATTGTGTGGGAGTGTGGGAGTGTGTATATGTGGGAATGCATGCACGTGTTTGTTTCTGTAGTTGCATAGTCCTGCATGGCTGTGTATGTGTGGGTGGGTGGGTGTTCATGTTCATGTGCAAGGAGGCCAGAGGCCAAACTTCAGTATCTTTCTTCAGGTGCCACCCTCCTTGCCATTTGAGGTAGGGTCTCTCCCTGGAAACCTGGATCTCACTGACGAGGCTAGGTTGGCTGGCCAGCAAACCCCAGAGGTAGCCTCTCTTCACCATCCCAGCGCTGGGACTCTAAACGCATACCTACCATACCCTGCCTTTCACGGGGACCGAGCTGGGGACCGAGCTGGGGACCGAGTTCCAGTCTTTCTGAGGTCACCTCACCAGCTCAGCCACCTCCCTAACCCTGGAGTATCCATTCCATTAACATTGCGCATAACTATCAGCGCTAAAGGGGGACTTACACAGTGGCTTGTGCTCAGCTTTCTCTCCTCACAGCGCTGTGTGTTTACAGGGAGCCTGTGTCACTATTACAGCCACACAAAAAATTAAAGGTAATCTCATTCGGAAAGAAGTCACCCAGAAACCTACAACCCCAATGCAGCTCTTATTTGGGGGCTCCTGTCCAATCTTTGCCCATATATAAACAAGCATTTAATAACTATCATCAAGAGTACGCATATAATTTTATGACCTACTATTTTACTTAAAACGATAGTTAGCACTCTTTCCACAGGGCCGTATTTATCAATTTAATGATGGCCTTCACACCGCGCCACATTAAAGGCTGTAATTTTCTTCCCTTTATTGGACTGACATATAGGTGGTTGGCATTTTTCCTCTGGGATAGAATTATGTCACCATCAACATCTTTGCTCCGGTGCCTCGTTTCCCTTTGAATTCATTCCTAGAGATTGTGAGCCGGGAGTGTTCTAGTGGTCTGCAACTCTTAATAAGAAATCACGCACTCCCTTCCCAAAGGATTGCGTCAACTTGAATCGGCAGCGTGCAATGGGCGCATGTGTGAGCTCCCATACAGCCTCAGTGGGTTGAGTTTTAGGGTCTTGCTTAGTGCTTTCTCTCGTGCCGGGCCCTACATCTTCGCAGTGGTTCCTACCTGAATCCTCTGAGTGCACTCTTGGCTTGACTTGGGGAGCAGTCCTAGAGTAACGGAAAGAGTTCTCGTCAATAATGAGATGTTCCCCGTAGCCGAACAGAGCTATTGCAGTTCTGGTGTCTCTCCCTCTTATTTCCCTTCTACACATCAGCTCGGTATGCTGGTTTTGCTTCTCCATGCATCGTGGTGTTCTCCCTCAAGCTCCCTGTAGGGTCTGTTGGGAATTGGCATGAGGATGGCTCAAGGCTTCCCGAAGAGTCGACCCTCAGAGTACAGTGATGACAGGTCCCTGTCACAGGTCCCTTACCCTGTTCTTCAAAGGCCTTGGCCTCTGAAAGATGGTGCTCATGGGCAGTGTGGCTGTAGTTTGAAGGGGTTAGAGTCCTTATGGGTCTGGTGTGAATCGTCTCCCATCAAAGACATTTGGGGAAAAGAGATGGATGTGGATCCTCTCTCTCTGTTGGGGGATTGTCACCCCTGTATCAGTAAGCCATGTCCTTTTCTTCTACCACAAAGCAAGCTGAGAATGGTCAGGGGCTGCATTTCTTCACATTGGCTTGAATGGCGATTTCTTCCCCAGAACAAGGGACCAAGGGCAGTGAAAGCTGCCTAGGATGGGCATATGGAAAGAAGGGAGACTAATAGAAAACCAACTCTGCTATATCTGCTCTTGCCAAAGGGGCACTTCAGTGCTATGCCCAGCATGGAACCCAGCATGCCTCCCACCTAGCCCAGCCAGTCCAGCCCAACCCTGGAGTCGTTCATTCTTTCTGTTTCCCTGAAGGCTAAGAAAATGTTTCCAATGTCAGCCCTCAGTGGCCCCTCCAAAATACGGCGGATACCTCCTCACTTCCATCGCTCTTCTGTTTCAGTTTCCTGCTTCTTCAACTTCACCAGTCCCTCTGGGATTGTCCTGTCTCCCAACTACCCTGAAGACTATGGAAATCATCTTCACTGTGTCTGGCTTATCCTGGCCCGGCCGGAGAGCCGCATCCACCTGGCCTTCAATGACATTGACGTGGAGCCTCAGTTTGATTTCCTGGTCATTAAAGACGGAGCCACTGCTGAGGCCCCGGTCCTTGGTACCTTCTCGGGAAATCAGCTCCCCTCCTCCATAACCAGCAGTGGCCATGTGGCCCGACTAGAGTTCCAGACTGACCACTCCACAGGGAAGAGGGGCTTCAACATCACCTTTACCAGTAAGTGTTCCCCCCTGTCACCAGCATCACTGGTGACATCATTGACCAGTGAGTTGACTGTACGTACTCCTTCTACTGAGAGAGAGAGTGCTCAAAGGTGTTCCTATGAAGGATCATCAATGCAGTAGACCAGGTCCAAAGCATGTCCTGCTGCTGGGTCACACATAGAGTTCCCAGTTTCCGGGAAGAAGCACAGAACTATCTGGTGGACCAGCTACTCATTTCTGAGGTGTCACAGCCTGTAAGCATTTATTTCCTTAGCTGTCTCAAAGGGCATAAAGAAGTCCAGATTTCCCCACCTCCTCCTCCCAGCTCGAAGCAGAGAGGCTCTAGGGAAGTTCCTCGGATATAACTCGTCTTTGCTAATTTGCGGGTTCTTCTTTTTCTCACCCTTTGTCCCCCTAGTTTCACCCCTTAACACTAGATGGGAGAGAGAGAGAGAGAGAGAGACAGAGACAGAGACAGAGAGACAGAGAGAGACAGAGAGAGACAGAGAGACAGAGAGAGACAGAGAGAGACAGAGAGAGACAGAGAGAGAGCGCCCTGAATCTACTTTCCTTTTGTTTCTTCTTGGACCACAGCTACTAACAAACTACAACCAACCTCCCTAAATGACCAATAACCACCCATGCTGCCTAGTGGGGCTCTAGCATTTATAAACCCTCTGAAACGTTCCCAGAACTCCACACATCACACAGAGAAACTGTCTACAGCTGGCAAAACCACACCTCTACTAGAGCCCAAAGCAGCCCCATAGCCCCACGCCTGGGATTAAAATGAAAGCCTATTCTTATCGTATTTTTTAAAGAATCCAACATTCCAGAACTCTCAAAAAATGTCCCTACACTCAGGTTCTCTCAGCAGTTCTGCACCCCTAATCCCAAATCCCCCAGTGCTGCTTCCTGTTGACTACTGCCTTTCCACAGTTTGCCTTGCCTGGGCCCCATTGCCGTAATCAGAGAAGAAGCAAAGGCCTTGAGCTATGCTTCCATGACCTTTCCTGCAGGCCTATTGCAGCTGCTCATAAGTCATTTCTCACCTTCCCACAGTCCTTCCCAGGGCCAGTCTGGAAGTTGTCCCCTCAGCTTCTATCCTGAGCCCACTGTCCAGAAGTAACCTGAAGTTAAGCAGTCATGTTTTTCTTATTTCTGTGTCTCCTGAGTTCAGTGGACATGGAGATAGGCAGGACCTTGGACAGAAAGCTTCCAGAGAGCAATAATCCAATATGAGGACACAGGAAACAATAACCCTGGTGAACTTGGCCATGACTGAGAAATTCAGGCTCTATTTGAGATTCCTACACAGACAGACAGACAGACAGACAGACACACACACACACACACACACACACACACACACACACACAGAGAGGGGGGGAGCGGGGGATGCTCTTTGGTTGCTCATCCGTCTCATGCTCTCCTCCCAATGCCCGCTGCCACACTTGTCACAGACACCTTGCTCCTTGTCTCACTGACTTTAGATGCTGTGGGATAGGCCATTTGTAACCCAAGCTAAAGCCCCATCCTATCACCACCCATGCTACAGGCAACAGATTCACTGGAAACATTCAACCGTCCTGTGGTACCTTGTCACCAGCAGGTTCCTGTCCCAGTGACCTAGGGACAGAAGGAAGCAGAGGGTGTTCTTCTGAGCATGCTGGTGTGACACTGGTGGCTCTGGCCATTAGCTTCTCTGTCCTCATAGCCATCAACTGTTGGCCACGAGGCCTAGAGAGGAGCATGCGTCATTCACCTTCCCATCCCTTTGCATGCTCACTGATGTTGGAAAGAGCATCGAACCATTGACATGTAAGTATATACACATTCATGCAGAGATGTATGCATACACGGTGCGCATGTGTATGTATGTATGTATATACATACACATACATAGAATATATATACATGCATATATACATATATATACACATACATACATCTATACACACATATACATACATATACACATATATACATGACTGATAGGGTTTTGACTTCCAAGCCTCAAGCTCCAGTCAGCTCTCAATGTCAATGTCATGGTCCTAGTTCCTAATGAAGACGGGTGGGAGATGGAATCTAGGCTTATGTGGAGTTTCAGCCCTGCCTGTGTTCAGTCGTCATGTCAGAGGGAGGCCTGGAGACCAGCCTCTCCAATATGGTGCACTCCCATGCAGCCGTGGAGCCTAGCACGATCCTTAGAACAGCTGGAGCATACATGAGCCCTGGCTTCCCAGACAACATCTGGTGCAGGAAGACCAGGAATGTGCTTGTTAGAGAAGGTGGGGGAAAGGGTTTCCTTTCATGCAGGGAGGGGGTGTCCCTTGGAGGATGGGGACTCAGGCTCAGGGAATACAGGATGTCATTAAACCCTTGTCCATCATGTTCTTACCAACAGTCTTTCTATTTCTGTCTCTGAATGACCAGAGAGCTATGGAATACTCTTTATAAGTAAGGAAACTGAGGCTCAGTCACATGATATAAAAAGGTCCAGGACCACATGCTAATGAGAGGCAAGGTTCATCACCACTCAGGGTTCCGCCCCTCTTTTTCTCTCGCTCTCTCGCTCTCTCGCTCTCTCGCTCTCTCCTGGCTCACTCACCGCATTATCAGTCGCCTGGCAGAGTGAGAAGCAGCCCTGGCATGAGGCAAGGACATGGAGGCCATGGCTTCTGACGGGGCTAATTCTAGGGCACCTACTTTATGATGCATGGTGTCTATTAGCGTCACAAGACTGGGAGCCAGCTCCCCACGCAGTGTACATGATCCCTTAACCACTTAACCCTCTGAAACTTGGAAAGCACAGAATGGATGTGACACTGAAAAGACAGGTCTGACTCTTTAAGTACACACATAGCCTAAGTTTCCCCTCTGGTAAAAGAGAATAATCGTATCTCCATGATAGAATTTTGATGTGATGTAATTAGTTACCATGAGAAACACAGTTCACTGCCCAATCTGTCAGCATCCCTTAGAATGTTCAGACCGCCTGAAAATCAAGTTTAATCTGTGCCCGCTTTGTGCCCAGCGGGTTCTGTCTGCCATGACCACAGGGTCCCAGGTACTGGGACACCCAGCATCTTTGTCAGCATGCCAAGTTCCTGAGGAAGCATGGAGGTCCGACTCTGACTGTTGGTGGCCCAATTGTATACCACCTCAGTCTAACCATGGCCTGGACATCCCCTTCCTCAGCCTTCCGACATAACGAGTGTCCGGATCCTGGCGTTCCAGTTAACGGCAAGCGGTTTGGTGACAGCCTGCAGCTAGGCAGCTCCATCTCCTTCCTATGCGACGAAGGTTTCCTCGGGACGCAGGGCTCTGAGACCATCACCTGTGTTCTGAAGGAGGGCAGCGTGGTGTGGAACAGCGCCGTGCTCCGTTGTGAAGGTGAGCGCCCCTGGGCTAGGGCAGCGGCTGTCAGTCTGAGAGGCCGGGGCAAGCTACAACCACTGTGGTCCATCTCTGCATTCACCCATCTTCTCCTCCCACGACCCGGGGCATCTTCTTTCTCTCATAGTGGGATGAGAGACCTAATGGGATCGCCTTGCCAGGGAACTTGAATTGTGACCAGAAATTAAAGTGGGAAAAGACTCCTTCTGGACTATCAGCTCAGAGCTCACAATAGGACAGCCACGAGGAGCTGGGTTTCCAGTTATTGTCCCGATGAGCCCATAGAGCCCCCAAACCCCACCCCCCCACACACACAGGTCTTTCAAGGCTGGCTGCTGTCCTTCCCTCCACATTGGTCATTCCTCCTGGGCTCTCCCTGCTCTGTCAGCTGTGCCCCCTGTTAAACCCTGCCTTGATATCCTACAGTCACTCTCTAGGTGACGTAGAGCAGGCCAACTGAAAGACACATGTCTCTTAGCAAGTGCCAGGCTTGTTAGAACATCTGTCCAGCCCTGCCTTGTGTCTCAGGGCAGTTTCGAAACTTCTCAGGCCAGCGTTTGGTCCAGCTGGCGGCAGAGATTTCAAACACAGATTATGCCTCCCAGGGATAGGGATCATGTCAAATCTGTGTGCCAAGCACAGCGCCTGGCACAGAATCCGTGCTCAGTGAGACTCTCATGTCCTAAAGGTACATTAAGGCCAACGGTGCTGTTTGGACAGGCAAAGGGATGTGGCTTAGAGAACAGAAAGCTTCCTCTTCCCATCTGTGATAGACACAGGATGGAGACCGCAAAGACCTGCCTGCTTACCCAAAGCTCACCCCACGAGTGAGAGGCCTGGGGAGGATGAAGGGGAAGGGCCTTTGAGAGGGCTTTGCCTCCTACCTCACAAACAGGTGTGTGAGATAGGATGGGCCATCCAGAGGCTACTGGATGAGCTGCTTCTCTTTTGGGCCTCCAGTTTTCCAACTATAAAGCAGAAATGAAATGGGAGGATGATAAAAGTTAGCCATCTTTGGAGGGTCACAGCAAGCGTAAAACAAGCATTCCTAAGCATTTGCTGAGCTCCCATTGGTGTTCGAGCTCCCGGAAGTTAGAACACCATCCTGGCTCGCAGCCTTAAACCTGCAGAGTGTATGACACTTGATCCACAATCAATGCTGCTTGATGAATGAGTGAGTGAGCGAATGAATGAGTGGATGAATGAATGAGTGAATGAATTCGTAACCAGCCACATGCCCCCATGAGAAAGGTGTCATTGGCTGACCTCTTCTCCCCACCTTATAGCCAAACAGGTCACGCTAGGGAAGCCATCAGGCGCTTCTGTGCCTCAGCTGCCCCAGGGTAAAGCACAGATGATTCAGGAACCTTCCAGCTGGGTTGCTGTAAGCATGGCTGGCAGTCGGAGGATGCTCAGTATGGATGGCAGTTGGTATTAAATTTGAATTTGATTTTTACCGCTTCTTTATCAGGCCAATGAGATCAGGGTATGTTTGAGAACAGTAACATTACAATCTTAGAGTTGGAGAGGGAGAGTCACCCTCCTCACCTGGCTCCTTCTTTCTGTCTGTCTGTACTTGGTGAGGCCCCAGCTTCTTGGTCAGCATCTTTGTCTCTATTTTTTTTTCTGGGTATTTTTTAATTAAGTGTCCCCACCTGGTGGACAACTAAATGAAGCCTCTAATGGTCGTTTAGATGTTCCTGGGATGTATTCTGAGACCCTCTCCAGTTTGGAGCGACTGTAATAGGACAAGGTAGGAAGGGAATAGCTTCTAAATTTGGAAAGGAGGAAGGTCGTCACCTGCAGGAGTGGACAAAGCTTTCCTCAAAGGTCCAGAGAGGGGATATTTTCAACCTCGTGGACACCTAAGAAGGCTCCCTCCTCAGCTCTCTCGCTGCCACTCAAAAGCAGCCGTGGGCAGCACCTGAGTGGCTAGGCCAGATGTGGCTGTAGCTGTGTGTGTTAAAAAGTCAGAAATGTCCTAAGAAATGTTTCCAGGTACAGGAGGCTACTCCCTAGAAGTACCTTGATACCTCTCCTGGTCATCTCTGCCTTCTCTGTCCTTCAAAAAAAAAGAATCCAAATAGCCACACCCTTGTGTGACAAATGTTGGCTGGGTGTCACCCAATTGCAGCCTAGCAGCAGCCCCCAGAAGGCAGGTTTAGTTATTTTCCCGATTGGTGCACAGGAACACAGTCGCCTGCCCAGCACCCTCCCATTTTTCTCGACGGTGCCAGAATCCACTCCCAGATCCTGGGCTGTCCTTTTAGAATTATATCGCTACAGAGACTACAATATCAGACGTCTTCATGAAAGACTTCAAAGTATTCCCAACGAGAACAAAAAGCAGGGTTTCTATTTTTCACTTCCCAGTAGGAAATTAAAACAAAAGGAAGCATCTTGTCCGTCACGGAAGACAAGTCTAGGCACCGGAGAGCATAAAGAGGTGACAGCGGCGAGACACATGCATTGGTTATGACAACTAAGGCAATTAAACTCCCCATTAAAAACAAAGACTCTCAAACTGGATGCAGGAAAACATTCTGGCCCACAGAACTGTGTTGAAAAGAGAGAGAGAGAGAGAGAGAGAGAGAGAGAGAGAGAGAGAGAGAGAGAGAGAGACCAGCGAGCTCTAGTGAATACTTTCATAATTCAATTGCTAAAACAGGCTATCAGGAAAGTTTCAAATCATGTCAAAGTGTAATATATTTTTTTTAAAAAGGTAAAGCTCATTTCCCATGGGGAAGTTTTTTAAGAACTTGCTGCAGCCGCTGGAAAGATGTCTCAGGCAGTAAAGCCCTTGACATAGAAGCAGGACATGAGTTCGGATCCCCAGCCACTGTGTCAAAAGCTGATCCTTGAATGTGGGAGGAGCCTCCTGTCCAAGTGACCGAGCTTACAACCAGGATTTCATTCCTTCACACACGTTCGTCAAGCATCTTCCTTGTGCCAAGCACTGGGTTAGGCCCAGATGCTCTCCTCTGCTCAGTTCCTGAGCCTTACCCCCTAATCAGGATAGGAGCCTTCCTCCCCTCTCAGCCTTGAGTACCATTTTCTAGTCGACTATGCTTGGGTTACGTGCCCAGTTGTCTCCCAGCTGCCGCTACACTGCTCCGGGAGGGACTTCCAGCATGAGGTTGTGCATCCCTAGGAAAAGTCTGCTACATTTCTATGATTATCTCGAAAAGAAAAAAGAACGGCTGTATTAAGAGCTTCAAAGTGGCTTTCCAGTGCACACACGTGTGTGACGACAGGTCTCAGGTCATTCATCAATCTCAGGGAGTCTGTTCCTGCCCCCTGACATTTCTTAAGACCTCTCTTGCACTCTGGATTGGTGTGGACATGACAGGGTGTATGGAGGTGCATGTGCATGCATATGAGTGTGAGGGTGCAGATGTGTGTGCGTGCATGGGTGTGGGTTCATGTGTATATATGTATGTGTACACACACACACACACACACACACAGAGGAAGACAGCCTCATGTGTTTTTCAGGAGCCATATACCTTGTGTTTGGTTGTTTTTGTTTTTTTTTTAACACAGTCTCGCACACACCAGAGGTCAGATGTTATTTCTCAAGAGCTGTCCACCCATTTCACTGGACAGAACATTCCACTGGTACCTGGGCTGGGTTAGCTGGCCAGCAAAGTCCCACTAATCCACTCAGCTTTTGATGAGTGGGCTGGGGCTCAAACTCAGGTCCCCCTGATGCACAGCAGGCATTCGACTGAGCTGTCCCCTTGCCCCTTGCATTCTGAATCCTGCCAATTGCTTCCCAGGGTGGCTGGTTAACAAGGTCCCTTCTCCCTTGTATTTCTTTAAGTGGCACTGAGATCTGGATACTTAATCAGACTTGGATTCCTTTCTTTTAATTGCCAGACCATTTATTACGTGGGGTTTCGTGTCTCCATTAAAGGAGCATAATGTCCTACTGCCTCTCTTTGGGGACACTAGAGGCTGTCTGTGATCCCAGCCTGGAGACTACAAAATGTCTCATCTTCTAGAAGCTGAAGGAAGCACGTCTTATGCTAAGACATAGTTCAAAACGAGAAAATTGAAGAAATAATTACTTTCTTTTTTTTTATACTTGTACTGTTTGTATCTTGCCAAGTGAACTCCCTAACACCTTCCGAAGTTTGGATCTTTTTAAGCATCATTTGAGGCCAATGGATGCACATTTGTCCTGTGTATTTACTGTGTATTTAAGGTTCTCACTCTGACGTTCACATTGTCTCCCTGGCTAGCAGGAGCATTTTGAGAATGGCCTGGCCTCTTCTTGACATTTTCTGCCCCTGACCTAGCATCGGTTGTTTTTCTTAAGGCACCTTTTAAAGCAAATTGATGTTTAGAATCTAGAATGCTGAAGGGTGCTTATTACTATTGACTCACCCCATGTCTGTGAGCCATTCTGGTAAATGCAGCTGAGAAGCGCTTTATCGGAGAAAATGTGTGTGGGTTCATTTCATTTCAAATAACGAAGCTTTCTTCTTTTAACCTTAACTTCCTTGATATTATATTCAACTGTCTTTTCACTCTTGCTCAAAATATGCAAGTCCCACAGAACACCAACGTGACTTCCCATGTTGTGATGAATACTCGGAACTCTCAGAACAGTGAAGACAGTACCACAGACAGCAGCATGCTTCCCCAAATTGTCATCGTCATCGTCACCGCCTCCTCCTCCTCCTCCTCCTCCTCCTCCTCCTCCTCCTCCTCCTCCTTCTTCTTCTTCTTTCTCCTTCTCCTCCTCCTCTTCCTCTTCCTTCTCCTTCTCCTCCTCCTCCTCCTCCTCTTCCTCCTCTTCCTCCTCCTCCTCCTTCTTCTTCTTTCTCCTTCTCCTCCTCCTCCTCTTCCTTCTTCTCCTCCTCCTCCTCCTCTTCCTCTTCCTCTTCCTCTTCTTCTTCTCCTTCTCCTTCTCCTCCTCCTCCTCCTTCTTCTCCCTCTCCCTCTCTCTCCCTCTCTCTCTCCTCTCTCTTTTCCTCTCCCTCTCCCCTTCTTCTTCTTCCTCCTCCTCTTCCTCCTCTTTCTCCTCTTCTTCTTCTTCCTCTTCTTCTTTTTCTTCTTCACCATCATCACCATCCTGTTTTTTATATCCTCGTTTCCTCACATGGATAGGCTATCAAATCACTATCTTTTAAAATCTCTTTTGGTTCTTATACATAAATACACAATATAGTATTGTATTCAGTTTAAGATTTTAGAAATTGCACATCAAATTTAATCATTTTTAATTATGCAAAGTGATTATGTAGTTCCAGAGTTAAATCTGCCAAAAAAAAAATAATTACAAAGTGAAACACCATGTGCATTCAGGGAAAGTGAAGCTCTGTGCGCACCCCTCCTACCCACGGGGAGTACTCCACGTTCTCCAATTACCTGTTCACTGATTGTTCGTCTGAGTGGGTACTAACACTTTAATACCAATTTAATTTTTTAAAGCATCATTTTTACTTCTCAGTTGTGCATACACATGTGCAGGTCTATGTGTGGATATGTTCCCGTGAGCACAGGTACCTGTAGAGCCCAGTAGAAGGTGTTGAAGCTGGAGCTAAGAGGTAATTATAAACTGACACCCACACCCCCCACCCTCGTGGGTGCTGGGAACTGAACTCGGATCTTCTGCAGGAGCGCTACTCACTCTTAACCACTGAGCCATCTCTCTATCCCCTAATTTAACTTTAACATTGCCTCTCCTTTAGGTAAACAGAATCCAGGACATCCGTGCTCACATGCACATAGAGATGCCTGCATAGATTTAGTGTAAAAAAAAATTTAAAGTTAAATTCGCATCGAAGTGTTAGTACTTACTCAGATGAACCGTAAAGGACAATGCTGTCTGTCTTAGTGACGTCCAGAAGTTGTACTGCTAAAGAGACACTACATCTAGGACTCCCCCTCTCTACATCCTGCCAGTCAGGGACCACGCTGGGCTGTGCGAGTAACAGAATGCAGGGTCGAACCGAGAGCTCCGCTGGCCATCCCTTGTGCTGGAAAGGAGATTAGCCATCTGAAGCAGTAACGGAAGAGCAGAGGAAAACAAGAGCGTGGGGGCCCCCAAAGAAAGGAATTACATTTGAGATAGGA
This sequence comes from Rattus rattus, assembly GCF_011064425.1. Taxonomy (NCBI): domain Eukaryota; kingdom Metazoa; phylum Chordata; class Mammalia; order Rodentia; family Muridae; genus Rattus; species Rattus rattus. Next base: position 29,756,366 of record NC_046154.1, on the reverse strand, counting down.
CTGTGTGTGCCTGTCTGCAGCCAGGGGGTACAATTCTGCTTTTGGCCCGTGCCTTCCTGGATATTGAGCAGGGGGGTCAACATCCGGCCTCAACCCAGAGAGGCTGGGCCCGGGATGGATGAGAAACGAGACTCAGAACCTACTTGAGACCTCTGGGCACAGCAGCTGGCACAGCCCTCCCTGCCCCTGAGGCCCACACATGCGCTGAAGGAGATGATTCAGTGAGGTGATGGTTGGATTTTGCAAACCAGAGGTACAGGAGGGATGATACACACGTGTGATTTAATGTTTTATATAAACTCCGTCCAATTACCTCATTTCTCTAAGCCTCCACTCACAGAAGTCAGAGCAGTAATCCCCTTCTATAGAATGAAGGCAATAATCCCCTTCTATAGACTGAGGGCAATAATCCCCTTCCATAGAATGAGGGCAGTAACATACGTGTCGTGTGGCTTTGCAGTCTTCACAAGGATAATCCACGTTAAGCCCCGACACCTGGCAAGCGCTGGGTCCCCTCCAGCTCAGTTGTCTGTCTGACAGTGGTGTGCTCTGTGCTGCAGGAGGATTTGGAGACAGAGGTCTTCAGGTTAAATCTCAGCTCTGACTTCATTGGCTTAATGTCTTTTATCTGGGGTCTTAACCTCCCTGGCCCTGGTCACCTCCTTTGTAAGATGAGGGTAATAACTTTATTAGCATGCGTTCGGATGGCATAACAAAGCAAGCCAATGAGTAGGGCACCAGGAAGCATTGGCACCTCTTCATGACGTCCTTGCTGACTAGAATTGGAAGGGGAAATTTTGAAAACCACATGCTAACTTCGAACGTTTCCACACGGATGTGACAGGCATCGTTCATGTTCTCTCATCCTATTGGCCAAAGCAGTCATGTGACCTAGCATGACAATGGAACCCACCATGGGTCCTGAAGGAAGAAGTATGCAATGGCTCTGATAGCCATCACAGGCTAGGAGGCATGGTGTCTGGAAGAAGGAATCATGGGAAGGATCCTAAGCAGGAGGCAATGACCTGCTTCGTGAGACAAAGCCAGCCAGAGGGTGGGATGAAGCATCCAGCATCTTGCAGAATCACCTGCCCCAGACTTCATTCACCCATCCTCATATCCACTCTCTTACCCAGCAACCATGGAGGCAGAGCTATGTGTCGGGTGCTACACTAAATACTGGGCCTGCCTGTTGGAGAAGGCAAATAACATAGTACTCACAGTGTCGAGAGACGCAACACTGCCCTGAGCTGACCCCACGTCTAGCCACTCGCTCCCCAGTGTTGATGGGAGAAAGTAGGCCTCCGCCTCAGGCCTGACAATTGAGTTGGGAACAAAGAAAAAGGCAGCAGTGACCCAAATATTAGCCCCACTGGAATGACAAACAGACTTTGCTGAAAGAATTTTTAGTCTTTTCCTTCAGGCCTTTTATAAACCTGCAAATGAGGTAACCGGCCACATCTATAAGGGTCCCAGTCGGCAAAGCTCACAGTTTAGACTTTATGTAATTTTCCATAAAAACAAAACAAGTCCTTGTTGGCTGACACATTTTATAGAGAGGGGTTTTTGTTTATTTCTCCATTCATTTGTCTCTGTACAAATCCGCTTTTCTCCCTCTGTCCCCCCCAGCTCCCTGTGGCGGTCACCTGACTTCGCCCAGCGGGACCATCCTATCTCCAGGCTGGCCTGGCTTCTACAAGGATGCCCTGAGCTGCGCCTGGGTGATCGAAGCGCAGCCTGGATACCCCATCAAGATTACATTCGACAGGTGCTCCTGCCCGCAGCCTCCGAGGGGGAGGGGCGTGCCAAGACGATGCCTCCACGCTGACAAAATGGGGGGGGGGAGTGTAGCACCAAGGCTAAGACATCAGCAAGGTGGACAACATGGGGATGACTGCCCTGCTAGCTTTACGCTTGAGTTTGATTGATGTATTGGGAGTCTGTGGCTGGGGATGGGAAGGCAAGTAAGTGATCACCTTGGACCCCAGAGCCCTTTCCTTTACTCTCCCCTTAAAGAGAGATGGCAAGTAGACGCCATCAGACACCATCAAGTTTAGACAGAGCCCACAAATCCCCAGCGTGGGAAGCAGTGCTCCCCAACCCCCGTCCTAAACCCTGCTCAAGTGCTCCCCCCACTCCCAGGCTCTAAAGCCCCTTGGCGGGAAAGGAGCCTCCCAGATGTGAACCCAGACCTCCTCCGGATGGAGTATCAGTGGCATGAAATTCATGGTCTGCCCACTGTCCCCTGAAGAGTGGCATAGGAAACACTCTGTGCTCCTCGGGCCACTTGCCCACGTGTGACTCTGCTGCACAATCTTTATTTCTTTGGGTTTTTAAACATCTTTATTATAAATGTAAAAGCTAGTCTCAGTTCTCTAAGCCAAAGACCGGATTTGATCCTAGGGCTTTGGCGGATGAACCCCCTAGCCTAGAACATTCTGAATCCCATGAAGCCTTTGTCTCTGCATCTTAAGGTGGATGCTGGCCCGTGTTCTAGAGTGCACTTCCTAGGATGGAGGGGAGAGTTGAGTTAAGCACAGTAGAGGAAGTCCTTCCACATGATTAGTAAATGTATGCAAATTATATTAAATTATATAGTATATATTCTATCCTGTCTGCTGAAATCTGGTTGCCTGGAGCCCTGGGTGAGGCAGGGCAATGTTGTGCTTTGGGTCTCTTAAAACATCTCCATCTGCATCGTTTGGTAGGTTTAAAACCGAGGTCAACTATGACACCCTGGAAGTACGAGATGGACGGACATACTCAGCGCCTTTGATCGGCGTTTACCATGGGACCCAGGTGCCCCAGTTCCTCATCAGCACCAGTAACTCCCTCTACCTCCTCTTCTCCACTGACAAGAGTCACTCGGACATCGGCTTCCAGCTCCGCTATGAGAGTGAGTCGCAGCAGGTGGCACCAAGAGGCAGACGTCCACACTGACTGGACTGGGGGGAGATCCCCTGACCACTCCACCACGGGCCCAGCCCTAGCCACCCTAGAACATCATTCTCAGCCTTCCTCACAGGTCACGGGCACCCAGTTGCTCGTGACCTTCAGGCCAGGTCCCTTGTGCACCCCTCACAGCTTCCTCTGTCTACGGATGATTGACTGCTGTCTCACACTGCATTGTGGGATTAAGTGTTTGACTGGGCACGAACATGAAGTCAGTTGGCATCCCCTTCATTCCTGCATTCTCTCATCCTCTCCATTCGTGTCCCCTCGATTTAGAGGATTAACCTCATGTCAATACCTTAGAAGGTGTCACGGGTGTGACTTGAGAGCATCATGAGGGCGGTCATTTGCTTACTCATGCTTTGTCACTAAGCCTTGATATAGTGCCTAACCTCAGAGCGAGCATTGAGTAGACCTGGGCTGAATGTGCGAACCTGCTTGAGAACTGGGCAACTTCTGCCTCTGTAGACCAAGGCTCTGTCCTCCTCCCTTTATAAGCCACATGGGGCCCCTCCTTGATGACATCATATGCTGTCTGTTCCCAGCTGTGGCCTCTCTTTTCCAGCTATTACACTGCAGTCAGACCACTGTCTGGACCCAGGCATCCCCGTCAACGGGCAGCGTCATGGAAACGACTTCTATGTGGGTGCTCTGGTGACCTTCAGTTGTGACTCGGGCTACACGCTAAGCGATGGGGAGCCCCTGGAGTGCGAGCCAAATTTCCAGTGGAGTCGTGCCCTTCCCAGCTGTGAAGGTGAGGCACACCAGTAGGGGGCGGTAGAGAGCACATTCTTCTCCTGCCCTGACAGACCAGGAGCCTGATTCACTGACGCCCCAACACTCATCAGTGAGGTTGGTGGTTTGGGGGCGTCCATGAAGGATGGTTGGCTGAGCTCGCTGAGTCCCTCTGACTTTCTCTGCCCGTTTCACTCCTACAGCTCTCTGTGGTGGCTTCATCCAAGGCTCCAGTGGCACCATCTTGTCGCCAGGGTTCCCTGACTTCTACCCCAACAACTTGAACTGCACCTGGGTTATTGAGACGTCCCATGGCAAGGGTAAGTGACCTTGTGGCCAGGACTCCTGAGTCCCAGATCAGAGCAACTTCCATGAAGATATCAGGACATGGTGACAGCTGAACTTAGCTTAGTCTAGGTTTTTCTCACCAATAAGAAAACTTGCAGGGTCTGCAGGCCTGTCTGCATCACAGAAGCCATTCAGTAAGTACCGTTGAGGCTCTAACCTCTCAGGTCTTGCTAGTGACCAGCCATCAAACCCCATCCAGCATAATGCACCCCGTAAGGGGGCAGCACACCCTTGTCAGTATGGAGCTGGGAAGCCAGTTCACAGAGGAGTCCATACTATCATTTTTTTTTAAAAGTCTGACACAGAGATAAGAACTGAACGTGGAGGGGTTGGGGATTTAGCTCAGTGGTAGAGCGCTTACCTAGCAAACGCAAGGCCCCGGGTACGGACCCCAGATCCAAAAAAAAAAAAAAAGAAAAAAGAAAAAAAAAAAGAACTGAACGTGGGACTCTAGGCATGCTCAATTAACCCCTATGATGGAGCTAGATTTTCTACCCCTCTTTTTATGTTTTATTTTGAGATGGGGATTTTGCTAAGGTAACCAGGCTGGTCTTGAACTTGTTTCCTAATAGCAGGGATTACAGGTCTGTCCTGCCAGGTCAGGCTGTTGTCATAGTTGATAAATCGGTTGTCCCAGCACCATCTCTCCCAAGTCTCTGAGGCAGCCCCTGTCTACACAGCTTTATTCTTTCTGAGGATGACACATTCATTTACCTCCCCAGCTTCTGCCGCTCCCTCAGCTGTGAGGGAACAAGTGAAATCTTTGGAGTCCAAGTTCAAAGCAAGGGTGCTAGTTACAAGTTCGTTGGTCGTGCATGCATCTGACCAGTGTTTGTACACATGCTGGCATGGAGATCAGCAGGAGGCAGGCTGTTACAGCCTCTACCCCAGTGCTTATTCACACATCTCTAGAGGCCGTTCCTCCACTCTGCCGTTTAGCAGGAATTCTAGCACCTACGCTCACAGGTTTGGGTTTTCTACACTAGGAGTAGAAGCCAGGCATGAGAGTCTGACAATCACTGATAATTGTGATGTGTGCCTTCAATAAAAATAAAAACAACAAACAACAAACAACAAACAAACAAAACAAACTCCTCTGATCTGGAAGGATTAGCATGCAGAGGATTGGAGGATTAAGGGGTTGAAATAGAAGGCTAACCCTCAAGATACCCAAATGTCGGTATGGGCTGACAGTGAACGGTGAGTGAACATCCTTTACTCGACAGGAATACAGTACAGAAATAGATGCTTCTGTGTGCACACGCCTGTGTACACAGCCAAAAACAGACTATATGACATGACTAACGTATCATTTTAGCGCCATTGAAGAAGTCACATGAAGAGAATTTTAAAAACAGTGGGATTATGCTCCTGGAGAAGAGCCTCCGTGGGTGAAATGCTTGCTCTGCAAACCTGAGGACCTGAGTTCAATCCCCCAGCACCTGTGTGCAAAGCAGGACACAGTGTCTGCCTCACTGCTGCAATCCCAAAGCCGAGAAGGTAGAGAAAGGAGGACCTCTGGGCTATCCCTAGCCAGTCAGCCTAGCCAGTGAGTGAGCCCCAGGTTAAAGTGAGAAACCTCGTCTCCAAAAACAGCATGGACCACTATTGAGGAACAGCACCTGAAATTAATCCCTGGCCTCCACATGCACACTCACACATACACACCTACACATGCACACCCACACAGGCACACACACACAGGCACACACACACACGCACACACACACACGCACACACACACACACACACACACACAGGCACACACACACAGGCACACACACACAGGCACACACACACATGCACACCCACACAGGCACACACATACATGCACACCTACACTTGCATACTCACACATGCACATGTACATCTACATGCACACTCACACATGCACACCCACACATGCACATGTACATCTACATGCACACGCACACAGTGAGGTTAACCATTTTGAAAAGGGATGTTTAAAACCCAATCCGAAAAGCCACATGGATGAGAGCCATGGATGTCTTAGTCTCTGGAGAGATGTCCCTTTAACAGAGATAATTCATAAAGGCAGAGACTGTTGGGTTCAATTAAAATTTAAAAATTGATAAGATTTGTATTAGAAAAAAAACCTTGGTGAAAATGCAAAGTTAATAGTAAATACTCAAAAAAAAAAAATACCTGTGATGTATGTAATTGACTAAGCTGCCGACCTAATGTGTAAATAGCTTTTAAATTCTGTAAGGAAACTCGGCCCGGCCCATCAGCCTGAAAAATGAGCAGAGCTATAAACTAACACTTCATAATTGAAATACAAATTGAAAACATCAGTCCCACCAATAATTAAAGACACGCAATTCCAGCCAGTAATGAAGCACAGTTTTCCCTTTCCAAGTCACGTCAGGACGCTGTGATGCACGGTGTGGTCTAGACATGGTTAGGCCTCACTGCCTCACTCCTGACCAGTGTGGACAAGCCTGGCCTTCTCCCAGGGGTGATCCAGGAGTGGGAATCAGTGTGGTCTCTGTAGCTATCGACTTCACTTACCGCCATTTACCTGAACGCAAGTAGCAAAACTGCACGTTGTCAGGTACCTGTCAGGAATATTTTTATTACGTCAAAAATTTAGGAACTAGGGCTGAGGAGATGCCCCAGTTCATTACATGCTTGTTCAACATGCACTGAGGACCTGAGCTCACACCACCCGCATTCATGTAAAAAGTCAGGCCCAGCAACACATGGAACATCGGAGCTGTGGGACAGGCTTGCCAGCTGCTAGTCAAATCAGTAAGCGTCAGATTCGGTGGCTCCAATAATAAGACACCAGTTTTAACCTCAGCCTTTAACACATGCACGTGTGTTAAAGTACATAGTACACGCATGCACAAACTAACTAGCTAATCTGAGTGAATATGAGTGTTCCGGAAACGGAACAGACGACCCAAATTCAGTTCTCAGACCCACTTCAGGTGGCTCATGACTGCCTCCAACACCAGCTCCAGGGAATCTGACTCCATGTAATTATCTCCTTGGGCTCTGCATACATGTAGCATGGAAACATACACACACACAAATATACACGTGTAAATGCACGCACAAATAAAAAATAAAATGTGAAATAAGCAGAGAGTGCGGAGTGGAATGCCAGACAGCTAGAGAGAGAAATAATATGGGAAAGAATGGCTGCTGGCCATCAGAGCTGTGCCAATAAGTTAAACAGCCAAGTGTGGCCCCCAAAGTCTGCTGCATGTATAAAGCAGAAGCAAGGCTATTGGTATAAGACATGATCTGCAGAGGTCTGCCCCACACGTTCATAGGAACTGCCCTTTCTTCATTCTCATCTTTGATTGCCTTTCCCATGAATGAGGAATACATTTTATGTAACCACACTATTTGCATAAGGAAAAAGCCTGAAAGAAAGAGTATTTCTGTAGATGCCATGTGGACTGAAGTATCCACCTTGGCTTTCAAGGCTAACTCTGCCCAGGGCTAAGATGGCCCAGAGTTTCCTCATCAAGGGGAAGCAGGAACCTCCTGGAAGTCAAGGCAGCCCTGAGGGTCCCTAGAAAGACAATCCCTGTCTTAGAGATATTCTGTATCTGGGTCCCCATGATCAGAGAGATTCATGTTTGTACGGCGGAGCATCTGAGACTGTGTGAACGTATATGCCACTATATTTCTCTGTGCATTTACCAGAAATCATGTCAGCTCATGGCTATTTCACACATGCTTGTCTGATGATGTAGACCTGGACCTCAGTGTCCCATGATGAGGCAGACAGAAGACAGAAACACCAGGATGTCAGGCAAGTGTCCTGGAGTTCAAATGCAAGCTTGTGTTCAAGGACGATGCCCAGGAAAGATTTAGCCAGGATAGGAAGTCTGTGAATCAGTGCGAGCTTTGGGGAATGACCAGACCTCCTTAGAGCCCTTTCCTTCAGCATTGAACCCCAGGAAACCAGCCCAGGAAACCCAAGGGCTGCAGCCACCTGCTGAAACCAGCCACCCAGACCTCAGCTCGGTTTCTAGAACTTGCCATCATCAAGAGAGAGAAGACAGCCCCAAACTTGGCATTTCACGTTAACCCCCACTTCCGTGACATACTGGGAGCTCTTTGAAAGACAGATCTCTGGTTCCCCACACTTTCCTCTCCCCTGGTTATGCGGAGCACACAGGACCTAGAGATCTGTTTGGTGATGTGAATCGAAAGGAACCGAGCCCACACATGTCTCCCATGCCCTGCTCCTAGTCTATGTTGTGCTAACAGACCCCTGGGTTGCTTATTTGAATTGCTCCCAAACAAAAGGAAGCCCAGCTGGGGAAAGTTAACTTTATTCTGAATTGTTCAGCTGCCATATGGCAGGATGACTGGAGTCAAGGTCAGACCCAGGGCATGGACAGCTTTGGCCACCAGTCCTCAATTGGCCAATTAAGGGAATAAAATATTGGTGAAAAGCACAAAAGAGAGATTTATTCAATGTGGACACATTGAGAAGAGAAACAAAGAGGCTCAAACACACACACACACACACACACACACACACACACACACACACACACAGAAGAGAGAGGAGGGGGAAGGGGGGAGAGGAGAATTAATTCCTCATCCACCTCTAGAGTCCTAACATGAGATCTGGGTTTAAGTAGACAGCTTTAAATAGATTGCATAGCCAGACGATCCCGGGTAAGCTTTGGTCCCACCCAGCACCATTATCTCAGGTTCAGTCTCCTGCAAGAGATAAAGTCCTCAGAACTGTGTGAGACCTCATCCCTGAAGACAAGCCCCCAGCTATGGCTACCACCAGGGCTGTAGTCCTTTCCGTCTCTCCACATGAGATTCCCTTAGCATGAAATCAAAGTCCCCCAGAGACTCTGTTTCAATAGTGTGGTGGCTAAAGGGAGGAGCACAGTATGTCTTCAGACTACATCGGGGTGGGACAGTTAAGGGAATTAGCAGTGGCAGAGAATGTGGCTTTACGGAGACCTCAATGTTAGTTTCTAGGAAAATGGGGTTCCCTCTTTGGGGTTCTTAATATCATTAATAAAAGAATTTAAAAGCTGATTCAGAAGCTTGAAGACAATTTTATTAAATTTCAAGGGGAAAAAAAACAAGACAGGCAAGCTGGAAATCCAGGCAGTTGCCTGGGGGAGGGGAGATGGAGAGGGAGCTGTGTCTGTTAGGCATGGCGGTCAGAAGCAGTCAGAAAGCCCAGAGTGTCAGAGAAAGTAGGCTTAGGACCCCTGATCTGGGTTCACAGGCCACAGTTCGCAGCCTTGTGTGCCCAGGACAAAGGGTTGAACCAGGAAAAGTTGATTTAGAAAGAGAAAGGGAAGAATAATTAAGCAGGAACAAGACACCTCCAAGAATGGAAGTGGGGGCTAAGGAAAATGTCCCAGAAGCATCAGGCTACATTGTGCATAGCCCTTTATAACTCTCCATGGCCCCTGCCTCTCCCAACTGTGTCCCTCTCCCTGTTGTGAATGTTCTGTCCCATGGATGAAGCCTCAAGGCGATGAAGGGCTTCCAGGCTCTCTCTGCAGATAAGTTCCTTTGACGCATTGATCTTGCCACTTCAGTCTCTAGTACTCATCCTCCAGTTGCACTAGGGGTGGACTCTCCTAACCTCCCAGGTCACCTGTTGAATCCCTGCTATGTGCCAGGATGGCACCAGGAGCCTGACAGCGAGGCTCTGACAAGTCCTCACCCTGAGGACTATTTGCCACCTGGGAAGGGAGTCTGCCATTTCCTTACCACAGCTGAGAGACAGTTCTTACCAAGAAGGCGCCCACCGAGGGACCTCGGCTCCTGTCCTTCCACTGACAGACAGACACGTGACTCCTGCAATTTCTTCCCCGTGCAGTAGCTCTACTGTGTGCATCTGTCATACCAGATAGGATTCAAACTCCAACCAGTCCTTCTCTATTTCTATGACAACGTCTTCATTTTCTCACAATGGCCTAAAAAGCCCCAAGCAATCAGCACAGCTGGGAAACCCGAGGGTTTCAGCTGGGTTTGCTCATCCTTAGCTCCCAGCCAAATGTTTACTCCCCAGGAGAGGCTGTGTTTGCTGGAAGAGCAGGGGCAAGCTGGTTTCTCAACAACTCGTGTCTGCTGTGTTACCGTATCTGACCCACATGTTCGCCACAACGCATGCTCACACCTGTTTGCCCAGGGTCATGCAGGCCCTCACTGGTGAATCCTTCCAATGCTCCCCGTGAAGGCTCCCAGACGTAGTTGCTCCCACTCCCCACAGCCTACAGAGATTACCCATGGTTGCTATGCCTCTCTCCTTCACTAAGCCATTTCTTTCTCAGCACAAAGAACTAAGCATTAGTCCAGTGCTTGGTAGTGATACAGGACCTGTATCCTTGCACACATTGGTACTTGGACGGATCCTGGTTACCTAGACGTGGAGTGTTTACAAACCACCACCGGAACCCTGCCTCCTCTGTTCATTTTCCGTCTCCCCAGCTCTCATAGAAACCCAGACATTGGGAGATCTCTAGCTCCTTCTCACCCATGGGATGCAAGGACATGCTGCAAACATTTTCAAATTCTTCAGCCTCAGGGACTTGGATCCAACCACCATGTCCCAAAAAGGCCATCAGGGTCAGCGATGGCACAGAGGTACATCACAGGTCAGTGGGACCTATTCAGCATGCAGACTGTGGCCAGTTAGGTCTGCAGAGAGGTTTGTCTCACAAGCTCTCGGGACAGCCCTATTGTGGGTCTGTAGCCCACACACACAGCAAATGGACCCTGTGCTTGTCCGTGGATGTACTGTTTACACATATGCTTTCACACAGACTCACCCAAACAGCAGAATCAGGACAAGCTGGAGCGCTATCTGTTATCAATATCCTTCCGTTCCATCCGCTTCCTCCTCACCCTCCAGCCTACCACCTACTCTCTTCCTGAGAGGCTGCATCCTGGTGTGGGAGGACAGAATCACCTCTGCAGTCAGGTGGCCTGGGTTCAGCTCTGCCACTATGAGGAAGACCTTGGACATGTCTCTTTGTGCCTTGTTCTTCCCAGGGTACAAAACAGATCACACCCACATTTTAGGGTAACTGGCAGATCCGTTTCCCCAGCTAAGGGCTGGCATCGGGAGCAAGCAAGAGAGCAGGAATAGAGGCAGCAGGGACTTAAAACTCGGTGAAGGAATATTACTGCTGCTGCTTGTTTTACATTGGTAGTCTCCCTCCCCAACCCTGACACTTGGTAGGTGCCAAGGACAGGCGTCCTCATGGAAAGCGACACACAAATACATTCCCGCTGCTGTCCAAGAGCGCTCACAACCCCCGTCGTCCCACTCTCTGGTTCTCTTTGCTGCTTCTGCCCCTTCTCTGTCTCCTGTAATTTCCTCAGCTTCTACTTCTCTGTCTCTAACACTGCAAACTCTCCTGGACCTGCTAGTCCAAGCTCATGGCTTCAAATGCCACCTTCTGCTGGTGACTAGGATCCACCTCTGGAGTCCCACCCGAGTCCTGAACTCCTGAATCTTCTTTCAGCTGCTCACCGGAAGCTCGGATGCCGCCTGGGTTCAACACCAGAGCCTCTGTTTTGCGCTCTGCTGCACCTGCGTGTTTCCCAGCCATCCCTTTGCATCACGCCAGCCTCGGCTGCCTGGGATTCCTTATCCATGCTCGCTCTTGTTGCTGATGCCAAGCCCCACCCCCCGGTCCAGCGCAAGCAGCCATCCTTGAAACCGATTTCTCTGCCTCCTCTCCTCCAACCCCATGCTCCCTCTGACCACCATTTTGCTATAACCAACATCTGACATGGTCTGGGAAGGGCCAGCCATCTTGTTGACTCCAGTGAAATGCCAGATCTGCCCCCAGTTTCAGGCCCAGATGCTTCTCCTGAAGACACCCAGCTACCCTGCTGCTCATGAAACCCTGAACACCACAGTTGCTCTATCCCCAAAGATAGGCAGGTCCCCTGCCAAGGACAATCTTCCTTGTCTTCGCCTACTGAATGGCTGTGTGACCTTCTGAGATTCGAATCAAGCATTCTCTTTTTCACAAGGCTGGCTCACAAGCCTCTCTTCCAGCTACATCTTTTATCAATTACTTATATGTGCATGCTTATGTGGGTGCAGGACACTAGTACACTAGTACACATGCGCGTGGAAGCCAGAGGGCAGCTGGGCGTTGCTCCTGGAGCCATCCACCTTGCTCTATTGAAACAGGATCTGTCACTGAGCTGGGATTCACAGACTGGTCTAAGCTGGCCAGTCAGCGAGCCTTGGGAATCAGCCTGTCTCTGCCTCCCAGCGATGGGATCAACATGCACAACCAGCCACGCTCTGCTTATACACATGGGTTCTGAAGGTCAAACTCAGGTTCTCACAGCAAGCATTTTACCAACTGAGCTATCTCTCCCCACCCCTGCTTCTTGCCGTAGACTGCTGTCTAAGCACCCATGACAGGCTGTCTCCTGTCTTGGCTCCATCCCTCTGACTATAGGCATTTGTGTAACACATTGTCCTTCCCCTCCTCCTCACCCTGGATCTCACCCATGGTACAAACTCCACAAAGACACAGTGCATGGCTGTCAAGCAATGTGGTAGACCCTTGCATGTGCTGACCGCTGGACTAAGACACCTATCTCCCCCCGCCTGTGGCTCTGTTCTCTCTGCAGGTGTATTCTTTACCTTCCATACCTTCCACCTGGAGAGCGGCCATGACTACCTCCTCATCACTGAGAACGGCAGCTTCTCCCAGCCCCTGCGGCAACTGACCGGTTCGAGGCTGCCAGCGCCCATCAGTGCCGGGCTCTATGGCAACTTCACAGCTCAAGTCCGCTTCATCTCTGATTTCTCCATGTCCTATGAGGGATTCAACATCACCTTCTCAGGTAATGAGTGTGACCATCCCTAGGGAGAAGAGACCAGGGAACACTCCCCCATGTAGCTCTTCAGTGTTAGGGCGAATGACCTCAAGGCTGGGGATAACTTAGCTTAGTGACAAGGATGGACTTCCCAGGAACGGTCTTGGCATGGGCCAGTAGGTTTATTCTCTAACTCAGGGTACACTTGGCCACCCAGATGGTTGAGCTAGAGGAATTACGAGAGTCCCTTCCTGGCTTCCCTGCTACAAATGCTCCCCGTGACTCACTCCTGTTTCCCAACCCCAACAGTTACAAAGAGAAGGAGATGAGGGTTAGTGTGCCTGCGTTTTAGTCTCTCTCAGCATCTGCATCAATGCTAATCTCAGAGTGATATATATTTAGCTCTGTAGTTGGGAATCCTGAAAAGAAAGCTCTTTCTTGGCATTCGAGGCCTTTACTCCCATTACAAGCTGTCCCCTCCACCCTCATCCTTAGGTATCCAAGGTCTTCCCCATCAGCGGGACAGAAGTGCTGAGGGACTTCCTTAGCTCAACTCAGTCTCCTGCTGCCCTCTGACAGGCCTGGCCAGTTGGACTGCCCCCCCCCACTCCACAGAGCACTGAGCAAGGAGAGATAGCCAAGCCACATTATCACTAATGACATCTAGCATGTCCTTGGACCATCATTGCCACCTACCCTCCCACTGTGCGCATCACTGTCGCAAAGCCAGCCTGATCCAAAGGAAACTTCGAGAGAGGCGTTTGGAATCAGGATCCTAGTGCAGGTTGCTCGAAGCAGAGTCACAGACCCTGACTCCCTGAAAGTGGACGATTGTGTGAAGCAGGTTTCAGGTTCAAATGGAACCACAGGATCGGGGCTGAGGGAGGACTCTCGGAAGTCCTCCGTGAAGCACTTCTCCATATTCTGAGCCCCCACAATGAGGCCTCCCAACGTTTCTCTCAGCCTGAACCCTCAGGATGACTCTTCTTTTCCCCACACTTGTTGAGGGCTAGCACGCTGTAGTCTCGGGTTTTCTCTCTGGTCCTTTTCCCTGGTGCTGGGGCTGTCCTCAGTTGTCTCTGCACCTAAAATGCCCGCCGTCTTCCTCTGCAGAGTATGACCTGGAGCCCTGTGAAGAGCCTGAGGTTCCGGCCTACAGCATCCGAAAGGGCTTGCAGTTTGGCGTGGGTGACACCCTGACCTTTTCCTGCTTCCCCGGGTACCGTCTGGAGGGCACGGCCCGCATCACGTGCCTGGGGGGCAGACGGCGCCTGTGGAGTTCGCCTCTGCCAAGGTGTGTTGGTAGGTGGTCACGTGCTTTCCTTCTGCTTCCCTTATTGGGCGGGCCAAACTTAGAGCCAGGCGGAGGGATGCACCCAACCGGGAGGCTCATGGGCCTGGGTTGACAATCCATACAGTCACACTTACCTGCAGAGGAACCTTGGACGTGTAGCCCAATTACCTCTGTAAGGCGCAAAGGAATTTGCTCTATGGCCTGACATGGCTTTTGCCACGCAGTTCTGGTAGGCTCTGGGGTACAGCTAACCTCAGTACGCTCACCTCCAGCCATTAGTACAGGCCTTAACTTTCAGATGCCTCTTGCAAGGCAATATGGCGGCGGACCTAGTGGAGAATATATATCCATACACAGCCTTTACTCAAAATGAGTCCCTGTCGAGCTGTGTATGGTGTCTGCTCTTGGAAAATCCCTAGGAAGACCCTCTACCCGGGCAGGGGGAGGGGCAGGAGCTGGGATCAGTTATGATGTACCTAGTATACCCCAGTCCAGCTTCTAGCTCCTGAGATGCAAAAAGTGATACTCTCCACCCGCCACCGCCCCGCTCAGTGGGGAGCCCACCAGGAACACATAGATGTGTGTTTATGCTGTGTAAGCAGAGAAAGTGCCAGAGGGAGGCTGCTGCTTTGTGATGGCGGGCAGGAAGGACTCCTCTAGTGAAGGGCAGTTTAGCAGAGATGGGGAGAAGCTGGACGTGAGGAGGCGGAGTGGAGCAGACCTCAGTCATGAGTCTTCTTAGTGTTTGAGGAGCAGCAGGGAAGTCAGCGGGGTGCAGGAGGCAGAGGAACTGGAGATAGAGGAAGACGGAGTGGGCGGGGCGTTGGCACCGGACTGGCCGACATTGTTGCTAGAGTCCAAAAGAAGGTTGATCAGTGCTCTGGGCCCAGAGGGAGTGGAAAGTAGGGTGACGCCCTAGGAGGTGGGGACAATTGCTACCGTGGCTGGAGGTTCTGTTTGCTCAGTGCCCTCAATGCAGGACCCAAGAGAACACTAGATGAATTGGTGAAACACTCAGCATGCTCTCAGGTAGTCACGGAGCTCATGGAAGACATAAGGAACAGATCAGAGTAGCGTGCCTCCATTCAAACAGAACCCAGCATCCCAAACTCCCATGAGGTGCTAGGGTTGTGGCTCAGCAGTAGAGAGCTTGCATTCAGGAGGTTCCCTAATTCAATCCTGAAGTGGAGAGGAAGAGAGAGAAAATGAGAGAGAGGGTGGAGATAGAAGAAGACAGGGAGGGAAAAGGGAAGAAGGAGAAAGAAGAGGACTGAAGTGATAACACAGCCAGTCAAATGTTGTCTGGCAAGCATGAAGACCAGAGTTCAATCCCCAGCACCCACATAAGAAAGCCAAGCATGGTGGCACACACTTGCAATCCCAGCCCTGAGAAGGCAGAATCAAATGGATCCCTGGCCGCCCAGCTTAGTACCTTGTCAAGCTCAAGGTTTATTGGACCCCGTCTCAAAAACAAACCAAGGTGGACACTAGCGCTGACACTGACCTCTGACTCCCACACATATACAGAGCAAGTGCACGAATGCAAAACCAGGAGGGGAGGAGAGGTAGAAAGCAAGCACACCCGTGAGGTCAGCCCTGCCCCGACAGTGCCATGGGTCCCATGGCTCTGCAGAGGACAACTGCTCAGACTGTGAAGCTAGGCTGGGCCCTAATGAGTGGGGGCACAAATCGAGGTTTCAGGCCCCTGCTCTGCCAATTACCAAACCGTTAGCACCAGCAGACCCTTCGGCCCAGCTTCCTCATTGATAAAATGGAGCTAACCACATCTGCCGCGTTCTGGATGAGGTGACATGGTTTCTATAAGCCACAGGGGGGGGGCCACGTAATTGTCATTTTGCCGATAACGTCTTTATCGTTTTATTTATGGATTAACAACGTGTCATTGCTTCGTCAATAATCTTTTACAAATTCGGAAGGGGGGGAGCATTCAGACAACAAAGCTGCGACAGAGCTCACCCTGGGGAAGGTCCTGTTCAGACCTGACCACCAGCAGCTGCCCCTGCATCTGGAGAACATCCGTGAGGGCCCTGGAGAGAGTTTGCCTCCAGCGGGGCTTTCCAGGCCCCCAGATGCTCGCCCTGCAAAAGCTCCTGCCTCGTCAGTCTCATTACACCAACTCATCCTTTAACTCATTATCCCAATTACTGTTTGTTCACGACACCACACAATATTTTCATTATTGCATTTGTCTTCTGTTTCACATGGTATTAATAATGCGCAGCGATCATAATCACCTCTAATTACAAACCAGCCCTGCAGCAGAGACTCCTGCCACAGCTACGGCAGGCCTGCCCACCCGTGGGGGGAGGGGGGCTTGCTTCCGCCTGCCACCTTCACAGTAAGGTGTCACTTAGATGATTTAGCCCACTCTTTGCCACCAGGAACACTCCCAGCCACAGAGTATACAAACAGCCCCCCGGCTCTAAAACATAGTGTGACAGGGTGTTCCAGCCCCTGACCTCAGGGGCTCCTGCATTTGATGTGGAAGAGACAGCTTTGACCCTGGGAGGGGACGCCCAGTCCTCAACAAGAGATGCGGTCCTGTCCTTAGAGACCCCCAAAGGGATGGAGAAGACCTGACCCTCCACCTCAGGAGCCTCAGGCTGATAGATAAGATACAGCCCCTGCCCTTACTGAGACTTCTTCTGATAGGGGCGGCAGAAGTCACAGATGTCTGATTCAGCAGAGGCGTTTTCTTGGGCGTGTGCCTGTTCGCTTGTCTGCAACCCTGGTTTGTTTCCACTTACGCCTGTGCTGGGCTTCCTGTGGCGTCTGCTCGTCTCTCCTGCCTCTTTGGAAACTCTCCTAGAAGCAAGTGCCACATCCCCTCTTCCTCTTGTCCCTTCTCTTATACCTCGAACCAGCGCCCTGGCAGGGAGTCAGGGCCTTGTCTTTGGACAGGGGCTGGCCACCTAGGAGACAAGCAGTCCTGTGTCCTTTCTTACGTGTGTGCTGCTTGTATGGGAGAGATGGGAGGGTCTTGCTAGGCCAGAGATCGGACCGAAGGCTGGAATGCAGGGAGCCGGGGCTGGGAAAGCAATCTAAAGTTCTGCCAGAGACCGTGTTTGAGGAAGCTGGGTATCATGAGCTGGGCAGGGAGCAAAGGGTGTTAGGAACAGCCAAGGCACTGTGAGCCGAATAGCTAGCACTTTCCCATAAGAATCCTGACAGTCCCGGTGCAGACGGGATGCTTGGGGGAGGCAGATAAGCTGGAATCAAGAGAAAGAACTACACTGAGTGAAGGTCTACCACGTGGATCACTCCGTCTGTGCTCGCCCGTTCCATACATCAAACCCTATACATTCTTTCTCTAGTCTCAGGAGGACACTCTAACGGTCCAGATAAAGAGCACCCAGGAGCTACTCTAACTTCTCTGCCTCCACAGTCTGGCCGCCCCACAGCACCTCATGCCCCTGCCTAGACGGAGGGGGAAAAGCGTGAGGTCCAGAGGTGGAGGACGCTGCTTCAGATAGGCTGAGTGGTTGTGTTAAACCGTGCACAGACCTCAGCAGCACCCCCCGCCCCAAGCACCATCTGAGGGCACCCAGGAATTAAGCAGTCTAGGAACATGCCTTCGGAGACTGTCAGCAGCTGCTATCCCAGCGTGTCCACCCACCTTGTCCCTTCAGTTTTATATCCCAGTTTGGCACATTTATCCGATACTTGCTCATTGTCCTCACCAGCTGAGTTTCAAGCACTCAAGGGACCCTGTCTCTCCTTTGAGATAAACAAACAGGGTCCCATGCAAAGTCTTGGGAAACTAAAGCAGAGACTAGATTAGGGGCCAGGGAACAGGGCCCGTTGATAATCAGAAACTTGGTGATGCTAAGTGGTAACTATGTCCACCTTCAAAGAACTAAGAGTAGCTTTGGGGACAAGCATATGACTCAGTTCTGAAGGTCTCTGTGTGCCCTGTGGGTGTCATCTAGCATACTCCCAGCTTAGGGTAACTGGAGCTGGCTAGTGGCCTCTTAGTGGGCTTGAAGGTCCTTCCAGCCAAGAGTAAGGGCACAGAGAAGCAGCAGGGGAAAGTGGACGTGCCACTAACCAATGCAGAGACAAGCTCCAAACCTCCCATCTGTCCAGACAAGTACCGAGCCTGCCATCTGGACTCCTCTTTCCACCCTTCTGGAACCTGACTATTTTTAGCCCCATGCCTCTTCTGGGATCGGGGTATGGCCACATTCCTCCATTCATCCGTTTATTCAACAAATATTTATTTTACAGAGGTGGGCCTCGGAAACGTACAGCTTCTTCAAGCACAGTCCTGGTCCTCAGGTAGCTCAGAGGTTGGATTGGAGATGAATGCAAATGAAGGCACCAGGGAACAATGTGGCAGATGCCTTGACACAGGGAGTTAGATAGAGAGCCATCAGTAATCCTAGAGAGCCCACTGAAGGCTCGGCCCCCAGCTACGCCCTGCCACCAAACCCGAATTAGCCAGGCACTGCCCACATGTAGAAGAGGTGGAACTGTGACAAGGAATCCTAAGAAGGAAATACTAACAAAGCAAGTGGAATGCGATGCCTGCCATAAACACAGGCCGGAGAACGGTGGGAAAGACTGTGTTTCTGCAGGAGAAGAAACAGGGTTTTCCAAGGCAAGGTGGCTTTCTTGGCTGGAAAAAGATGCAGTTTTGATAGGCCTGTGCAAAAACTTTCTCAGAGCCTCAGGCCCCCTAACACAGGCCCAAGGAGGTGGCGTTCCCACCCCTTCCTCCTGCTGGATTGACAGTACAAGCAGCTAAGTATAGATTCTTATGTCTGAACTAGGGGGAAACACTTGTGCTTGCCTCAGTGAACTGGCACTTGGGACGCTTGGCCTAGACCCTGATGAAGTGGTTGTAGTGTTTTGCCTTTAATGGTTAGTGATTATTATTCAATCTCATTACTTCCTGGTGCCTGTCTTTGAATACCAACAGTTCTCCTCTTTCTAGGTTTGGCTGTCTCCTTCTCTAGCATCCTTCTGTTGCTATGATACCAATAGATGTAAGGGACCAGTGCTTTATAAACTAACACGGTGAAAGAAGAGGGCATTGGGGATGTGTTTTAAATTTCTACAGAGAAGGGACAAGCAAAGAAAGAAAGATGAAGAAAGCAGGCAAAACTGTAGGCAGGCCAAGTGCTGGTAAAAGTTTGTCCTGGAGAGTACGGGCAGGCAGCCAGCCTCAGAGTCCCCATGAGGTTATGCAGAGCTGCGAGTGGCTTTCTGTGTGAGTGGGTTAATCTGGGTATTGTGGTTGTCGTTCCAGCGGAGTGTGGGAACTCGGTCACGGGCACTCAGGGCACTCTGCTGTCCCCCAACTTTCCTGTGAACTACAATAACAATCACGAGTGTATCTACTCCATCCAGACCCAGCCAGGGAAGGGGATTCAGCTTAAAGCCAAGGCATTTGAACTCGCTGAAGGAGACCTCCTCAAGGTAATGGCGATTGATTTCCTACAGTGTGTAGATAACAATGCACAAAGGTGATTACTTCCTCATCTGTTCCTGTGTGGATGGCCCAAGCTTCCTGCTTCCCCCTGAGCCCTGATGGGTATTTTCACCTGGGTGGAAATGAAGACCAAAAGAGAGGGGTGTGTGGTGTTAGCACTTGTTAGGAACTGTCTGCCTTCTCGGGTGTATGAGTGGACCGACCAAATGATGGGGAGATGGCTCAGTCAGTAAAGTGCCTGCTGTGTAAGCATAAGGAGTTTGGGTCCACACAATGGGAAAGCCCATCATTGTGGGGCACAGCAGTGTTCTGGCCACCCAACCTAGCTAATCAGTAAATTCCAGGTTCAGTGAGAGACCCTGCTTCTCAACAATAAGTGGAAAAGCTACGGTGGACGACATCTGCATCAACCCCACCCCAAACACTCACTACACAAGCACATACCCACAGGTACAGACACAGAAAACATGTCCTTACAACAACACTATGCCACACACACATGCACACACATAAAATGCATTTAACATGTACTATCCATATACGCACTCTTTAAAAAAAAACAGTGAAGTCAGTTGAAGCAGTCAACGAATGTTTTTTGTGGACCATGACCTTATATCTAAACAATTAAGAGCTCACAGAACATATGTGTGTGCATGTGTATGGTATGTTTACATACATGTACATACATGTTGTGTATATAGATGATGCATAAATAGTGTATTATGAGAATGTGTGTGTATATGTTATATACAGTGTATGAATAATGTATGTATATATTGTGTGGTGTATATGTAAGTACAGATGTGTTCATGTTATGTGTAGTATCTATGTACTATTTGTGTAGATGTTATGTGCCTGAGTACATATTTTGTGTATAGTATGTGTGAGCACATGTGTGTATATTATGTGTATACATGTTTGGGGTGTGTAGTGTATATTTGTGTGTAGATGTGTGCATGGAACATGTTTGTGGTGGGTAGGTATATGTGTGAGTACATGATGCATGTGTGCACACCCTTTCTTATGTACTTTTCCACATGTCTGTGAGTCTGGGTCTGGCCTGGTATGTCGGTTTCCCTTGCATCTGCACCACATGTCAGTGTGCTTTGTGTACATGTGCTTACATATGCTTTGAGCATGCAATAGCATCACTATGACAATGGCCTCTGTGTGTCAATAGGCTGAAGGAAGCGAGCTCATTAGGGAAAGAAATGGCAAGGCTCAGATGATAGAGGGAGTTATTAAGAGCCTGAGAGACATCTGTCTTGGATTTCTTTGTGTGTGCTTAAGGGGCTGTCGCTGATAATGTGTAGGGTATTCATGTGTGGGTGATAAACAGTTGAACTTGGAGAATGTACCAAAGAACTGCAGTAATAAAATGGATTATATGGAAAGCATCACCCAGATTTAGTCAGTTTCCTCCTAAGCCAAGGAACTTTACTAGCTTATCCTAATACGATTTCATTCTCAGCAGCCAGAGAAGTGCCGACATGAGGAACATTCAGAACAGCCAAAGGCCATTACTCTGGGAAGTAAAAAGAGGAGCCATTAAATGACTGTCATGTTTATGGACAGTTGGTACATTGACCCATCCCTGGAGCCTATTCTCTCTCTCTCTCTCTCTCTCTCTCTCTCTCTCTCTCTCTCTCTCTCTCTCTCTCCTTTTTTCCCTGTGTGTGTGTGTGTTGTGTTGTGTCACACACACACACACACACACACACATACTTGCTCACACTGTGTAGGTAAGTGTGTTTCTCATGCTTACCTCACTCCTCATGAAATAACTGAAGCACATATAAAATCACCATCACCACCACCAACAACCACACACACACACACACACACACACACACACACACACACACACCTGAAATTATTGAACTCTCTAGAACAGCAGTTCTCTACCTGGGGGTCACATGTCAGATATCCTACATATCAGATAATTTACATTACAATTTATAGGAAAAGTACAGTTATGAAGTAGCAACAGAAATAATTTTAGGGTTTGGGGTCAGCACAACATAAGGAACTGTATTAAAGTGTCAAAGCATTGGGATGGTTGAGAACCACTGCTCTAGAGTAAGCTTTTGGAAATGGGAAGGCACAACATTGTCCCTTTCCTGTCCTAGCTCTTCCCTCTTCCCTCAGGACTCTTTAACCTCTTAGAAAGAACTCAGAGCATCAATATATAACGAAACTGTTTTAGGACTCAAAGAAACTGGCAGTCATGGCTTTCCAAGCGGGACTCAGAGCTGCCCTGCAAACACAGTCAGGAACGCCATACCTGCCATCTGGTCGACCTCAACATGGCTATGCAAGGAACCCAGAGCACAAGAGTAGTCCTCAGCAACCTCTGCCCCTTGCCTTGGTGCAACTGTCTCATCTTCCACACTGTTCATCTGCTCCTTACCTGTGCCTCCAAGGTTGACTGGTGCAGCCCTGAAGAGACATGAAAATCTGTCTCCCAAACCTGAGGACTTGTATTTCTGGCCTGGCATGTTCTCCTGTGTATGTAACTTCTGACCTGGTCATTACTCTAAAAACTAAAATCTCCCTGAAGTTTGGATTAGACCACCACTCATCTGGTTTGTTTTCTGTTGCCACCCCACTCTCTTTCATATGTTGATCTTCCTGCCACCCTGATAGAGTGAGATAGGGATGTCCTTAAAGTAAGGCCATGCAGAAAGACAATCCCAGCTCAGCATGACAAAGGAAATGCATAAGCACAATTACAGACTCCACAGGTTCCCATTAGACCAGCAAAAGGCAA
The DNA here is from genome assembly GCF_011064425.1 of Rattus rattus. NCBI lineage: Eukaryota > Metazoa > Chordata > Mammalia > Rodentia > Muridae > Rattus > Rattus rattus. Next base: position 29,733,995 of record NC_046154.1, on the reverse strand, counting down.
GTGAAGGGAGGTGGTCTCAGCCCTGAAAATCAGGTGAGGGTGCCTTTCATCTATGACTAAAAAGAATATTTTAATGGATTAAAGATATAGGCTTATCTGGCTCTCAGTTCTACAGGCTAGAAGCCCAGGAGCATGGTACCACATCTGAAGAGGGTTTCCTTGCTTCACTGTGACTGGCAAAGGGCATCCCCTGGTGACTCCCAGCTTGTGAATTAAGCATCATAGATAGTAAGGGAGGGCTGGAGAGATGGCACAGTGGTTCAAATGCTCCCATACAAGCATGAGGACCCAAATCCGACCCCTTACACCCATGCTAAAAGCCAGGCATGGGAGCACAGCCTTCCTAAACCAGCACAGGTGAAGTGGACACAAGAGGATCCTGGGGCTCTCTGGTCAGCCATCTTATCCTGCTGTGGGCTGTCAGTGAGCTCCATGACCCAAAGAGAAATATCAGAAAGCACGGTGCATGGCTCCTAAGGAATGATACGCATGGTTGACCACACACACACACACACACACACACACACACACACACCTGAAATTATTGAACTCTCTAGAGCAGCAGTTCTCTACCTGGGGATCACATATCAGACCAAACCTGCACACACACATAAACACACACACACACACACACACACACACACACACACACAAAAAAAAACTAAAGGAGTGTCCGTGCATAGAGGAGGGTAAAGCCATTGATGGGAATAAAATCTCAGTCCTCCTCAGTCTTCAGCATGAGCACTAGGTTTGAGAGACAACAGAGGCCCAATGCTATCCTTGTATGACGTCTTGCCTCTCTCTGGCTTCTGTTGACACTCCAGGGAAAGATGATCAAGAGCTTTCAGGCCCAGTAGAGGAGGAGACGCCAACGTCCCCAGACTCCACCACTGGAAATGCTTCTATGTGCTGGGGCACTTTGGCTCAGCTCCTGTGCTCCCCCTTAAAAATCTGTGGGGGGGGGATACTCTCCCATTTCCTTTCTCCCTCTGCAATGATGTGCCAACAAGGAAATTAACCAAATACGTGTGAATATTCATCAGAGGAGAAGGGGACCTGTCTGAGGGATCAGAGCTAATTGCCCCTCAGTTTGCCACAAAGAACAGAAACGTACTCTAAAAGCTCCTAATTGGTATTCCTCGCAGGAGTTGAGAGAATATTGTATTTATGGCACAAAATAGGCAATAATGAAAACAGAGCCTTCTCAGATGAGGAAAGATTGCATGGAGATGGAAAACATGATCATCCAATTAAAACACCGAACGAAGACAACGAAGGGGGGCGGTGACACCGAAAAATGAAATCAGCTCATTACAGGACGCTCTTGACAACGTCTCCATGTCTCAGATGGAAATGAAGAAGAGTCTTTTGTATTAATAAAATGTTCAATCAATCTATAATAAAATTTGATGTGGCGAATAACACTACTAGAAATTATATATACATATATACATATATACATATATACATATAGTCACTGCAGGAGTTTTCATGAAAAGATTAATATACCTCTGTGAGAATCTGACACATCACCTACTTAAAAAGTAAACGAGGGCTTAGTGACGTAATAACACGACAGACTAAGCAGAGAGATGAAGAAAGACAGATGCCTGTCTGTCTGTCTGTTACTTGCTTTGGAGCATCTCCAGGGGTAGTCCCCCCCCCAAACTCTACATTCTCCTGCCTCGTCCTCCCACATGCTGGGATGGCAGGTGACACACATCCAGTCTGGAAAAAGACGGTCTCTAAAGAAGAGCAGGAACTGGGCATGGAGGTTCAAGTTTACAACCCCAGTTCCTGGGAACTGAGCAAGAAGAATGTCATGAGTTCAAGGACAACCTCAGCTAGTCAGGGAGCTCCAGGCTAACACGAGCTGCTTGACTGAGATCCCATCTCAATCAATCAATCAATCAATAAAATAAAATAAGGAAATTACTAGGGGAAAAAACTACTGGTAGCAGCATTATCGGCAAAAGCAACTCTGCTTTTTAAAGTGAGTGATAAAATCAAGCTGGCCAGATCACA